>NW_021829032.1:0-5000 GCF_006345805.1 Octopus sinensis | reverse complement strand
TGGGCAAGTATCTTCTACTATTGCCTCTGGTCAACCAAAGCCTCGCGAGTGGATTCGGTAAGTGGAGACCTAGCAAAGAAAGAAAACCGTCAAAAATGTGCATGTATGCATATGTGTGTGCGTGTGTTTGTTGGTATGTGTGTGCACATGCATGTGCATGTGTGTGTGTGCATGCCTGCACGTTCATGCGTGTGTGTGTGTGTGTATGTGTGTTGTTTTGTCTGTAGGTGTGTGCTTATGAGCGTCCATGTGTATGAGTGTTGCCTGGTCTTGACCCCATACTAATTGTAAGCAAATATTACCATTACACAAGCAATATGAATCATTTACAATTTTCTGCTAAAAAGATAACCAATGCCATGTCTCAGTTCTTTAATCATTTTCTTATTTATGGCTTCTTTCATATTGTTAATATATTTTTACGGACACATTTGCTTCACCCAAACCAATTTATTGGCCCATTTGAATTGGCTTCATTCACTTTTAATTGAATGCTGCCATCACATAAACACCAATATAACTTCATACCATGTGATTGATTGACCACTGATAATTCTATAAATCTGAGAATTTCTCATACCTACCAATTGAAGTTTTTCCCTTTCAGTGCGCCAAAGTGATATTGTCTCTCATTCTTTTATAATACAACCAAAAAGCTCTGCAAGTATTCCATATCAGTTTATTAAATATTAAGCCAGAGATTTGATACCTGAAACATTCAAGACATTTATTACTGAACTGTTTCATTGATTTCTTATAATCTTATATCTGCAAAACTTCAATTCTGAGATTCTTTTGGTGCCATCAACATTATATATATATATATATATATATATATATATAATTTCTCTGTATAACAACTCTCTCACTAGATTCTTTTACATGTCTTTGAAAAAAATCCTCTTCATTTTGTTTTTTTTCATCCTTCAAATTATGTCTGCAATTTCTCTTATCGTTTGCTTAATTGAATTTGTTCAGACTGGAAAGAAACTAATTATTTTCTTCCTATGTAGAGGTTTGTCATTCCTTAAATCTTGGTTGGGTTCGATTCTGAGACTAATATAATCTATATACTCTTTTACTCTTTTACTTGTTTTAGTCAGTTGACTGCGGCCATGCTGGAGCACCGCCTTTAGTCAAGCAATCTAGACCCAGGACTTATTCTTTGTAAGCCCAGTACTTATTCATCTATCGGTCTCTTTTGCCGAACCACTAAGTTACAGGGATGTAAACACACCACCAAATCGGTTGTCAAGCAATGATGGGGAACAAACACAGACACACAAACATACACGCACAATATATATATAATATATTATACATATATACGACAGGCTTCTTTCAGTTTCCGTCTACCAAATCCACTCACAAGGCATTGGTCGGCCCGGGGCTATAGCAAAGAAGACACTTGCCCAAGATGCCACGCAGTGACTGTGAACCCGGAACCATGTGGTTGGTAAGCAAGCTACTTACCACACAGCCACTCCTGCGCCTATATGTTAAATCTCTTTGTTTTTTTTACATGACTGTTATAATATATTTGAAACAAGACGTGTTTATTGATATGTGTTTTTATGGGGTTTTTTTTCTTTTCGTATTCTTGTTAAATTCTCAAAAACTCATAAAGGCAAGAAACCATGCCCAAAGCAAACAGTGGAGCATAATGCAGTCTTTAAACCCATCAGACCTTACCAAACCAGCTAACCCATGCCAGCATCAAACACGGATGCTAAATGATGACAACAATGACGATATAACTATTGGAACTTTTATGCTTCTGAATTCTGCTCAAACGAATATTCAATTTCTATAATAATAATAATAATTGTGGTAGTTTCATAAAGTATCTTACATAGTCTATTTATGTCACTTTTACATTTATTGTTGTTGTTTATTACTATTATTATCATTATCAGGAAGGCCACTCATTGTGCTTTTATATCATTAAGCGTTAATTCTTCCTGTCCTTTCAACATTATGATAGAATTCCTTTCTTTTAAACTATGGTATTCTAAAAATGTTATTTTCATTAATATTTTGTTCGCTTTATCTCCACAATATCTTCTGATATATTTTATATTCTCTTTTTTGCTGTCATTCTGCATTATTATCAATATTATATTATTATTATTATTATTATTATTATTATTATTATATTATTATTAATTATTATTATTATTATTCTATGTTTGACTTTTGCTTTATGTCTGTACAATTGGCTCCAAGTCTCACCCAGAGCCTCAAGAGACAACAGGTTGGAAGTTCTGTGCCATATATTTGGGGTTTTTTTTTGGTGTTGTACTAGTGAATGTCTAATACATAAAAATAAAATTCAAAAATTATTATTATTATATTATTATATATTATTATTATCTTATTATTATTATTGAGTGAGAGAGCAGTGCATGCCATCAAAGTGACACTGGGGGTAAAATATACGAAGCCCAATATACCCATCATGACTACCCGTCTGATAAGGGTACACAAGGCACGTGCATCACAACCATAAGATAAACAGCACATGACCTGCAGGTGGGGCCCAGTTAGAATTTTCTTCAGGTTGAGTAGCCCATCCTGCTCAAACGGTCCCTGAATAATGGTTGTTTGTTTAAGGATGTGAAAAACCACCCATGTTTCCAGAGGTGAATTATTCAAACCCCAAGACTGCCTCTCAACACATGGCTATGATGCTCCCCCATTACTTCTGCTCGTGATCAGAGATGCACATATCGTCAGCCACTAAGGGACATGCTCAACGGGTTAAGGTCAAACAACTGACAAGCAAATCTGTGGTATGAGCAGAATATTGCTGTAGCCCATCTTTTATACCAAGACAAAACAATGTACATGATAACACTTCCAATCAGTTAAGATCAGAAGCCATGAGAGCCACTGCCTGGTATATTATCGTCATCATCATCATCATCATCATTATTATATTATATATTATTATAATTATTATTATTATTATTATTATTATTATTGTTGTTATTATTATTATCATTATTATTATTATTCTTATATTATTATTATTATTATTATTATTATTATATTATTATGATTATTATTATCATTATATTATTATTATATTAATTATATTATTATTATTATTATTAATATTATTATTATATTATTATTATTATTATTATTATTATTATTATTATTATTATTATTAGTGTTGTTATTATTATTATCATTATTATTTATTATTATTATTCATTATTATTATTATTATTATATTATTATTTATTATTATTATTATTCCAAAAGTTTTAAATTACCGTTATTCTTACTTGAAAACAGTCAATAACCAAAGGTTTCACGTAGTCATCATCATTGTTCGACCGTGGTCGAGACAATGGAATTTACCATGCTACGCCAGACTCACGGTCCATCATGGCATTACGGAGGTCCTGTTGCTGGATGCCGTATCCCTGGAGATTACATCAGGGTAGGAAAGTGTGCGCCCTCTGGTATTGCGAGTAGATGGCTTCCAGAGGAGAAGAGTAGAAATTACTTCTTTTTCAGCTCTACAACAATGTCCAGCAAACTGGACTCTCCTACCTTTCACAAGAGATGACACAGGTGGTAGTTTCCCATATATTTGCATTTTGGTTGGATGGCGCTTCCACGAGAGATTTTGAGCTCTCATAAGGAGGCGAGTGTAGGTTCCATCCAACCGCCTCTCAAGCTTTGAAAAACATATTAGGAATAATTGAGCTGCTGTCAGGCTCGAGGTGATCCAGAAGACAGAATTGTTGGGTGGTACAGCTCGAATTCTAAGGAGAGTATTGTCTCTTTGAGTCACAGGAGAAGATACTACTTGAATGGTGCCCTTTTCGTGTCACTGGCACAGAAGCCAGTTGGCTGCTCTGGAAATGATCACACTTGGATGGTGCTCTTGGCACCCTACTAGCCACTGAGGCATTAGTGTGCATGCTTAGAATATTTTGTAATGTTCCTCTTTTCCATTACTCCCTCTGACTTGTGTTCATATTATTGTTCAGATCTCTCGAGGTTTGCGTTACTGCACAACATCCAGTGGACATATCTGGTACATTGTCATGTTTCCTTTTGTATTCATGTTGTGCGAACTTACGGCACTCACTAACAATATGGCTTATACTTTTCTCCCTTTTCAAAGCACATCCTACGCTGTAGCAATTCAGTACATTTATCAAAGTGATATTTGGAGTAGTCTGTTCTGAGAGCTTGTTCTTAAGCATGCACACTAATGCCTCAGTGGCTAGTAGGGTGCCAAGAGCACCATCCAAGTGTGATCATTTCCAGAGCAGCCAACTGGCTTCTGTGCCGGTGGCACGTAAAAGGGCACCATTCGAGCATGATCGTTACCAAAGTCGCCTTACTGGCACCTGTGCTGGTGGCATGTAAAAAGTATTCACTACACTCTCGGAGTGGTTGGCATTAGGAAGGGCACCCAGCTGTAGAAACTCTGCCAAATGAAGGTTGGAGCCTGGTGCAGCCATCTGGTTCACCAGCCCTCAGTCAAGATCGTCCAACCCATGCTAGCATGGAAAGCGGACGTTAAACGATGATGATGATGATGATGTTTATCATCATCATAATGATCATGTTTGTGGTGTTTCTCATAATTTTGTTGTTTGATATATATACATACATATATATATATATATATATATCAATAGCTAATAGCTGAGTCACTATCAAAACTGGAGGAGAAGTTTCAGGTGTGGAAGCATCGTCTAGAATCAAAGGGCCTTAGAGTCAATCTAGCAAAAATGAAAGTCTTAATAAATAGGAAGGCAGACAAATCACAAATCCCTTCAGGTAGAAAAGGCGTAGGTAAAAATTCTATAAGATGTACCCAGTGTAAGCTATGGACACATAAGAGGTGCAGCAGTATCAAAGGAAGGCTAACTGGGAGGATAGTTTTTGTGTCTGACAAATGCACAGGAGCAATAAACACTGAAAATGTGCAGAGAACAGCTTCCATCATATTCCAGGGGGAAAAACTACAA
>NW_021829031.1:0-7031 GCF_006345805.1 Octopus sinensis | reverse complement strand
TATCCAATTTCCATATATATATATATGGCTAGATATATGTATGTATATACATATATGTCTATGTATTTATATATGTATATATGTGAATATAGGTACATGCACACACACAAAAATACAGATGTATATATATATATACACCACACATACATAGACATATGAAGCGGGTAAATAACTGATGATATATATCTTTATCTATCTCTTTCTGTATATGTATGTATATTATATATATTATATATATATATATATATGTTATACATATATGCATATATATATATATATAGATATATATAATATATATATATCTACATGCTATATATATATATATACTATATATATATAATATATATATATATATACACAGGCATACACTGCCATAACACAACACCACACATATATATATAAAGAACCCAAATAGATAATCTACTGATTTAAAACTTTGCCAGTTTTAAAGTTATTATTTTTCTTCTTCAATTCTACATTATTACTTTGATGCTAATTTTTTAAAAGACAAAACAAAAACATTTTATTATTGTAATGTTACATCATCACTGCCAAGCTACCTAATTACATTAAAATAATTAATGACTTATGAAGATGAAACAACATCAGAGTTTGATTTATTTATTCATTTCTTTTCATCATCATCATCAGCAACATTATTATTATTATTATTATCATTATTATTATTTATATTTTATTGTTATTATTATAATTATTATTATTATTATTATTATTATTATTATTATTATTATTATTATTATATTCATCAAAGGAAAATATTAACCTTTTACGAAAACAAAAAACAAAAACATCCCAAAATGATTTTTGTGAAATATTCTCATTATTGCAGAATGCAAATAATAATAATAATAAAATAATAATAATAATAATAATAATATATAAATATATTAATACAATAAATAAGATAATAAATAATATAATATAGTATAATATAATATAATATAATATAATATAATATAATATAATATAATATAATGTAATATGATATAATATATGATATTATATTATATAATGTAATATGATGAAATATAATATGATAATTCTTTTTTATTTCAGCACAAACCCAGGTGCTGATGGAAGGGGCAATTTGTTTACAGAAACTTTACTACTCAACTGTTACTTATTATATTAACCTCGGAATGATATAAAAAAATTATGTTGATCTCAATAGAATTTCAACTCAGAACATAATGAGTGAAGTGAAGTAACTGTAAACATTTCTTCCAATACTCTGTTGTTCTGCCAACTCACTGACTTATAATAAAATACTATAATATAGTTTATATTATTGTTATTGTTATGTGACATTAACCTCCCTCAAGCTTGCTCAACTGGATTACATATTGCTCACATATTTTGCATAACTTTCAGGAAGTCACACAGCACAACAGTCTGCCTGCATATAGAGCTGACCGATGAGGGTATTTCCTAAACAGTTATCCCACGTATGGCCATGTTGGGGCATCAATTGATAAACTACTAATGTTGTCTGTCCGTCTGTCTATCTGTATATCAATCTCTCTATTTATTGGTCTGTTCATCTCTCTCTCTCTCTCTCTCTCTATATATATATATATATATATATATATATATATACAATATGTTACATTACTCGGTAGTCAAGATAAAACTCTGAGTTTCAGATGCCGAAGTGGAAATCCACAACACCATCTCTTCGGTTATCTGGCTATTCGAAAACGTTATGAAAAATACCGTTAAAATGAAGGGAAATTACTCTGTTATAACTCTGCTTTGCTGCGTACTTATACATCGCTCGCATTTTTCGTCATAAAAATTATAAAAATACATATAAAAATATATAAAAATATATATAAATTCTTCTTGGGACATAACACAGAAAGCATGTTCTATATCCGTTTTCTTTAGGGGACCAAAAACGTAACAGAAATTTAGTCACATGTGGGCATGATCCGAAAAGCTCTGTCCTTGTATTTAGACATGTGTAGGGTCTAAGCTGTTTCCAGATAAGCCATCTCTCCATGTCGCATAAACCGCACCTTCCGCTGCCGTTAGTATAGGGCTTACATCTGGCCACCCAAATTCCATTGTATGTTTATAATCAACACCTTTATCTCTTAAAGACAAATATGATTGGATATTGTGTCGCTTTTCTTTTGTTCCAGTGCCTCCTAAAGCTCAAAGTGTGGTTATTGAACCTGGCCTTGAAATTACCCTCTGTTAAGGCCCATGTATTTCTTCGTCGAAACGGGTCTTTGTCTTTAGTGGTTATAGAGTTTACGGTAGCTTCATATATGATGGTCTTGGACATGCAAGCTCCATTTAGCGGGCACAATTCTTTATTTCTGCATGAACAGCTGTTCTCTTCTTGTGTTTTTGTATGTTATGTTTGATTATGTTTTAAAAATTGGTAGTTGAACTAAAACTAATTTTTAAATTGTGTCTATTGAAGAGTTTCCTATAAGTATGGTTAACTGGAAAATGTCTATCTATCAGTGCTAGGAAATATTTACCTATATTGAAGGCCACCTCGGGTGAGTAAGGGGCGTAAACTCAGAGTTTATCTTGACTACCGAGTAATGTAACCTATTGTATAGATAAATTTCCTCTATTTACATAATATTGAGGTCTCTTTCTTTTTTTTGTTATCTTACCGTTTTATCAATATATATATATATATATATATATATAGTTTATTTACAATATATATATATATATATATATATATATCATATTATATATATATATATACATATATATACATACATATATATATATATATATATATATATATAATATATATATATCATATTATATTATATATATATATATACATAACACATGCACACATACACACACACACACATGTAGAATACACAGAACATATACATAAACACATGAACATAATAATCCTGATTTAATTATTTTCTGCAGAAATAATTTGGTAAGTAGAGGTTAAGGGTAATTTAAGTCAATTAAAAATTCTGTCTGGGTAGGCGAGATATCAGTAAATATCATATCTAAATAACAATCTCATGGAAGACATGTTATATATCACTATATTCTCATAGCTATTACTTTGAAAAGATAATCTGTACAGATAAGGTGTACCGGTTCTGGTACTACTAGTAGTGGTGGTGGTGGTGGCGGGATGTAAGCTGATGATGGTGATGTTGGTGGATATTGGGTGGTAGCAGTGTGTGAAGGTGTCTGTAGGGGTGATAGTGATGGGTGATGATTTTGTTAGGGGTGTGGTAGTTATGGTTTTAGTAATGGGTGAGAGTGGTGTTGGTGATATCAGTGATGGTGGTGGTGGTGGTGATGACGGTAGCACTGGTGGTGTTAGTGATGATGATGGCACCTATAATGGTACTAATTATGGTGTTGCTGGTGGTTGTGATGTTAGTAGAGGGGATATTGGTAGTGATGGTGAGAATTAAGCTCAAACATATAAACTACTGCAATATATATCACTAAACATTTTGTTTAACGTTTTATTAATTGCTAAATAATCCTTAGTATTAATGGAACAAAGCCAGGAATTGTAGGGGAGAGGTCAGTTGATTATGTCAGCCCCAGTGTTCAGCTAGCATTTATTTTATGGACCTCAAAGGGTGAAAAGCAAAGTTGACCTCAGAGTGTGACATGGTTGACCCTTTGAAATACAGGTACAACAGAAACAGGAATAAAGTGTGAGAGAATGTTATGGTGAAAGAGTTGAGCTGGGTTTGCCAGAACCCCCTGCCGAAGCCACGTGGAGATTTAAGTGTTTTTGCTCAATAAACACTGAGAACGCCCAGTCTGGGAATCGAAACCATGATCCTACGACCACGACTCCGCTGCCCTAACCACTGGGCCATTACACCTCCACTTACATATAGTAATGAAATGATAAATAAAATTTAAAAAAAAGTATACATGGTATACACTGGGAAAGAGGAAACATATGCAGAGCATATAAAGGTACAAAAAAAAGGTTGGGGTTGGATGATAGAGATGTGGCCCTTCTGATACAAGAACATGTCTAGGGATAACCGAGGAACTCCGCCATCTGAGATTTCCCTGAAACCCTATGAGCAAGTGCCCTCTCCAATTCCTTCTCTGGAGGAGTTGAGTTTAGTTGATTACAACACCCTCTGCCGCCATTGTGCAAGTGGTATGTATTTCATCGACAGCAGAATTTGAAACCAGAATATAAAGGTGAAAAGCTGGTAAGCATTTTGTCTGGCATGCTATTGATTTAGCCAACACACTGCCTTAATAATAATAATAATAATAATAATAATAATAATAATAATAATATAATAATAACAACATCATCAACAACAACAACGACACAAATGATAATAATAAAAATAATAAATAGTGGAGAGAGAAGAAAAATGTTGGCATATTTGACAAGATTTAGATTTTCATGTAATATGATCTGCTGTTTACCTTCTCTGGAATGGTAAGGTTATTGCTATTTGCCCTGTAGAGACTATAATACAGTGCATTCTTACATTCAATCTCTCAATATAAACGCACATACACACACACATATGCACATACACACACACATGCGGCACATGTATGTATGCATGAGTGATATTTGACAATGATGAATTAGTTTTCCTGATAAGACAGGAGTACCAGTGTGAGGGTGGAGATATAGAATATGATGTATAGCTGTGTGTATACATTATATACATACATACAGTGGAGGCACAATTTCCCAGTGGTTAGGGCAGCAGACTCACAGTTGTAGGATCACAGTTTCAATTCCCAGACCGAGCATTGCAAGTGTTTATTGAGCAAAAACACCTAAAGTTCCACGAGGCTCCGGTAGGGGATGGTGGTGAACCCTGCTGTACTCTTTCACCACAACTTTCTCTCACCCTTTCTTCCTGTTTCTGTTGTACCTGTATTTCAAAGTGCCAGCCTTGTTACACGCTGTGTCATGCTGAATCTCCCCATGCACTACATTAATGGTACGCATATCTGTGGAGTGCTCAGCCACTTGCACGTTAATTTCATGAGCAGGCTGTTCCATTGATTGGATCAACTGGAAACCTCGACATCTTAACCGACGGATTGCCAACCACCACATACATACAAACACACATGCATATATGCATACATGCATATTTTATGAGTGTGTATGTAATGACTGTATGGTAAGAAGCTTGCTTTCCAACCATATGGTTCTAGGTTCAGACCCATGGTGTGGCAACGTGGGAAAATGTCTTCTACTATAGTCTTCGGCCAACCAAATCCTTGTGAGTGGATTTGGTAGACAGAAACTGAAAAAAGCCCATTGTATATACATATACATGTGTGTATTTGTGTCTGTGATTGTCCCCTCTCCCACTGCTTGACAATTGGTGATGGTGTGTTTAAGCCTTCATAAAATGGTAATTCAGCAATACAGACTGATAGGATAAGTATCAAGTTTAAAAAACAAAAATTCCTCAAGGCTGTGTCCTAGCATGGCCACAGCTTAGTGACTGAAACAAATAAAATATGAAAGATCATCATCATCATCATCATCTTTTAACGTCCGCTTTCCATGCTAGCATGGGTTGGACGGTTCTTCAACTGGGGTCTGGGAGCCCGAAGGCTGCACAAGGCTCCAGTCTGATCTGGCAGTGTTTCTACAGCTGGATGCCCTTCCTACGCCAACACTCCGAGGTGTAGTGGGTGATTTATGTGCCACGACACAGGTGCCAGATGAGGCTGGTGAACGGCCACGCTCGGATGGTGTTTTTTAGGTGCCAGACGAGGCTGGTGAACGGCCACGCTCGAGGTGTGTTTTTTTTATGTGCCACGGACACAGGTGCCAGACGAGGCTGGCGAACGCCACGAACGGATGGTGTTTGTTACGTGCCCACAGCACGGAGGCCAGTTGATGCGGTACTGGCTACGGCCACGTTCGGATGGTTTTCTTATGTGCCACCGGCACTGGTACCACAAAGATACAAATTCCATTGATGTTCATCTATTTTGATTTAGGTTATGATAGCACATTACTCTGCTAGTGAACACTCAAAGATAGAAGAATCCCAAATACCTAACAATGGTAAGGCCCATAGTATTGTAGAGCCTAGGCCCATCTCACCAGTATCTCTAGTTAATTATCTTACAAAAAAATTGTTCTTTTCTAAATTATATCAACAGAAGTTGAAATATATATATATATATATATACTTTTATTCTTTTACCTGTTTCAGTCATTTGACTGCAGCTATACTGGAGCACTATATCAAAGGGTTTCAGTCCAAGAAATTGACCCCAGGGCTTATTCTTTGTAAACCTACTACTTATTCCATTGGTCTCTTTTCCCAAACTGCCTAAGGACGTAAACACACTGGCATTGGTTGTCATGCGATAGGAGTGGGAGACACGCACACACACAAATATATAGATACATACATCTTTCAGATTTTGTCTGCCAAATCCACTTACAAGGTTTTGGTCAGCTCAAAACTATAATAGAAGACACTTGTCGAAGGTGCCATGCAGTGGAACAGGCATTGCTGCTTCATTGAGAAGTTTGCTTCCCAACTACATGGTTCCAGGTTCACTCCAATATTGTGGCATCTAGAACAATATCTTCTACTATAGACTAGGCCTTCTGATTGAAACTTATAGACAGAAATGGAAATCAACGCATCATATCTATGTATATCTAAAGTTATCATATAACATGTACATGTGTGTCTGTGTGTGTGGGTATAAAAGGTTGAATGCGGATGACTCCCATCACTGTAACACAAGGATAGGAACAAATAGACATGAAACTCATAGGTCCAACTTCTCTGCTCTTTTTTTAAGCTCTCATTTTTTCTGCACTGATGAGTACTTTGATATTTGCAAATTCTGAAAATGAATTTATATCTATGTATGAAACGATTGTATGCATGAATAAACATCTTACAACTTTTTAACATTTTATCTTCTCCATTTTTGCCAAATATGATTAGATTTGTATAACTTCATTCTATAACTGAATCATACACTTAATATGTATATATATGAGTGTGTGTGTTTGT
>NW_021829029.1:0-7034 GCF_006345805.1 Octopus sinensis | reverse complement strand
TGGGCAGCCGAAGTGAGAAGGCGGGAAGTGTCAGAGCGAAAGAAAGAGACGTAAAGAAAGGCGTATTAATGCAGCGGAAATTCGCCATCTTTAATTTGTATCTGATTTCCTCTTGAAAATTTAGATAAGAAAATATGTTCGGCGTGGAAGGTGAAAGGATATTTTCATTGCGGCAATAACAACGATATGATCGTCATTTGTAGAAAAACAAACCTCAAAATGAACTTACGAGTCTCAGGAAGTAAAGAATGGTTTGTTATTGACTTAAGAATATCTATCTGTCTATCTATCTATCTATCTATCTATCTATCTATCTATCTATCTATCTATATCTATCTATCTATCTATCTATCTATCTGTCTATCTATCTGTCTATGTCTGTCTATCTATCTATCTATCTATCTATCTATCTATCTATCTATCTATCTATCTATCTATCTATCTATCTATCTATCTATCTATCTGTCTATCTCTACCTAACTATTCAACTCTTAATCTTTAATCCAGACGCCATTCCTTCGCAGGAGGCATTTAGTGCGGCCATTCCTTGCATGTCTGTTGATTCGGGACTTTTCCAAAGACACCCATTTCTTGAGAAAACACAACACCCCTTTTTGGATTAGGGACTTACGTAAACCGCAAATGAATACGTATGTATTTGCACCATATACATACATATATACACATGCATATGTGAACGTACGCATGTACAATATACATATTCTATTACACACACACACACACACACATTTATACAAGTACGCGGGCGCATACATAAATATTAGAATATTAACAGATATGGTGAGTGAGTGTATACGTGCGTGTGTGTGTATATATGCATATTTTATTTACACACACACACACACACACACACTCATTTCTATATTTCTATAATGATATATGTATACATATAGTGAGTGTGTGTATGTGTATATATACAAATGTATGTATATCTATATATATATATATATATATATCTATATATATATATATATATATATATATATATATATATATGTGTGTGGTGTATGTGTGTGTGTGTGTATACATGTATGTGTGTGTGTGTGCGTGTCTATTATATACGTGAGTATGTGTGTCAACGTCATGTTCAGCACTGTAATCATCATCATCATTGTCATCATGATTATCACGACGACGACGACGACCACCACCACCGCCACCACCGCACACCACCGCCACACCGCCACCACGCGCCACGCCGCCACCGCACCGCCGCCATCGCCACCACTGCCGCTTCCACCGTTATCGTCAGTCAAGTAGCCTATCCTTTAAACGTCAACTTTGAAGAACTCTTGTTTCTTCAGATTATCTCCCTTTCTCAAGTGGATCCGGTCTTAATTGCCTTTCGGTAATTAAAGAGGAGGAGGAGACAATTTTAATAAATCAAGAATTTATATTGTATGATATTTAATATCCCTGTATTTGACAATGTCTTTCAAACACATGTCGTTGTCAACTCTGAGTTCTATGTTTTAGCTCATTAAAAAATAATTATGCAAATGACCACCTGAATAGAATGCTGAACTACTGCCGACTCCAAGGTGAACTTAGGCAATGTAGCATAAAGAGTTTTATCTTGGTTCATCACCAAACACCTGTAGCAGAGTAAACTGTTAAAATGGCAGTCGGTGGTTCCATAATATAGACACAAGGTTAATTAATTCACTTCTCAGAAGAGTAGCATGAAACCCTTTATAGAACTGAAAAGCAGAAAGCTTTCAGAAAAGAAACCAGCTCCCACAACACTTATGAATTTTGGCCCCTGACTTCTTAATATTTAAGGGGATCGGGACCGTATGCAGGCCATAACAGCTGGATATCCTTCCGCTGCATAACTTACTGAGGTGGGATGAAATCGGGTCGAAACTGATCTGGTACCAAAAGAATAGAAAGAATAAGTTATCTTATTGATTCCTGCAGTTGTGCCGGTTGCCTTTGCATTACACACACACACACACCACACACCACACACACACACACACTCTCTCACAGACAGATACACACAAGACGGTCTTCTTTCAGTTTCTGTCTATCAAATCCACTCAGAAGGCTTTGGTTGCCTCGAGTTTATAGTAGAAGACACTTGCCCAAGCTGCCATGCTATGTAGTACATGTGTAACGTATATGTTTCATATATATAATTATAATTTAGGGTATCTAAGAGATACCACCTCGCTGGAAATAGCAGCCAAAACTTGACTCTAAAGCCACATTAAATGTTCATACAGAACCAGGAGAGAAAACAAGAGACAAAATAAACTAGCAAAAAAACAATTACTGGATAATTCCAGATCCCGGATTTCTGGCTCTGCTTAAGAAATGCTCTGCCTTCATCCTGTGGAATATACTCCAATAGCACATAAATACAGATATATATTATATATAATAATATATATATATATATATATATATATATA
This sequence comes from Octopus sinensis, assembly GCF_006345805.1. Classification (NCBI taxonomy): domain Eukaryota; kingdom Metazoa; phylum Mollusca; class Cephalopoda; order Octopoda; family Octopodidae; genus Octopus; species Octopus sinensis. The sequence continues at coordinate 4,596 of NW_021829029.1, read as the reverse complement.
TATATATATATATATATATATATATATATATATATATATGTATGTATGTATGGTATATATATAATTAATATAGACAGCCGTGTGCAATGTGCTACCAAAAGGGAAAACTATAATTGTCACTAAACATGACTAAGGTGTTAGAAAAACCTACATTGCTAGAAATAAGATTTTCATGCTTATACATATGTACTGACAGAGAATTAAGACCGGAATCACCCGAATCGAACGGTCCCAACCGATGAAGCTACGGAATTAGCCGAAACTGACCGATCAGTATATGGAATTTCTCGACCGGTGTTTTCGGGCAGTTACAGTCCTGGCAGTACATATATATACAATTGTGTGCTTAAACTACAGCATTAGGACTTTTAGCTCTTAATTCTAGTAATGCGATTTTCTAACACCCTAGTCGTAATTAGTATATAATATATCTATCTCTATATAAACGGCATTTGTCTGGCGTGTTTCTGTGTCTGTTTGCTTGTACCCTCACCTGACCACGGCTTTCAACCGATTCTGATGAAACTTGACACACACATAGCCCAATGTCATAATCAAAACTAACGGCACCGAAAATTTTGAAAAGTTCCCCCAGTTCTGAAAAAGATCGATAAATTCGACATGGGTCGAGAATCAGAAACACAAACCGCAAACTGTCTAGGGACGCAACTCCACCGTTTTTTTTACTCTCAAAAAAATTTACCATAATTTTTTTCATTTTTTTGGCTATAACTCCCTAAAAATGCTTTATAGTTATTTTCCTTACAAACCTGAGCAACGCCGGGCGATACTGCTAGTATATATATAAATATACATACATACATACATACATACATACATAATGCCTTGGATAACCAATTCACGGATTTTTACACCTACGGATTACTGTTACCATTCATCCGGAGTACGCCACTGTATTCGTGATTGGAAATCAGAAAAAATTTGTCCGTGACTCTTCCACTTTTTCCTCGTCCTCTTTTTACCTTCTTCCTCTACTTCCACTTTTCTAATTGTGTCGCCACCACTTACACCTACCTCGTGTGTACCGTTGGCGCTTTTTTTTTATTCCGTCTTCCCTTCTCTGGATCTTTCCTTTTCCTATGTTTGACGAAGAGCTCCACGCGAAACGTTTAAAACCTCCTACTTCCATTCCTTCCTGAGCGTTCCAATAATACTATATTTGTTCACGTTCCCGCATTGTGTGTTTTCTCTTTGTGTTTTCGTTTGGATTTAACTATATATATAAATATATATATATATATATATATATATATTATATATATATATATATATATATATATATATATATATATGTATATATGTATGTGTGTGTGTGTGTGTATACAAATATATACATAAGTATATAAGAATTTTATTATATGTTATGCAGTGTATTGTCTTGCTATGCGCGTAATTCCCCGGTCCGTGGAAAAATTGTCTCGCCTGAAACCAGTCCGTGGCGCAACAACAGGTCGGGGCCCCCTGGTGCAAGGGAATTAGTCTGGAATCCGTTCACTTTCTGCTAAGTCACTGTTATTATTCAGTAAGGAAATATTTACAGAGCCATTAATATGGGAAAAAAAGAGCTGAAAAGTGCGGAACAAAAAGAACAAAACGTACCCAGAACAATATGAATCTGTGGCACCCGACTCGTGGCATTCCGGGGTATTTATAGACCGGTAATCAGTTTTCTACGAGCCGTGAGAGAATCTTAGAAAAGAAAACGTGAAATTTCATATCTGAATAAATACTTTCGCAGGAATTGTTCTGTGTAACTGAGTCGTTCAACAATTTTGTTTTGTCTCGACAACAATGTCCACCATAGAGCTTCAGCAAGCGGAGAATGTTTCATAAAAGAATAAAGCAAAAGTTTTGTATAACCCTTATCGCAATACAATCGCCTCACAAACAAGAAAAGGATTTTCTCATTTTTTTTTGTGTGACCCGACATTTATATCTATCTATCTATCTATCTATCTATCTATCTATCTATCTATCTATCTATCTATCTATCTATCTATCTATCTATCTATTATCTATCTGTCTGTCTGTCTGTCTGTCGGTCGGTCTGTCAGTGTCTGTCTGTGTCTGTCTGTCTGTCTGTCTGTCTGTCAGTCTGTCTGTCTGTCTGTCTGTCTGTCTGTCTGTCTATCTATCTATCTATCTATCTATCTATCGTCTTATCTATCTATCTATCATATCTATCTATATCTATCTATCATCTATCTATCATCTGTCTGTCTGTCTGTCTGTCTGTCTGTCTGTCTGTCTGTCTGTCTGTATGTATGTATATAAGTATGTATGTATATATGTATATCCGTATAAAAGTTGTGTGTGCTCGCTTTCGAGTGCGCATGCGCACACTGTGTGTGTATGTGTGTGTGGTTAGGGTTAGGGTATATATGCTTTTGTTGAAGAAAGCATAAAGGTTACAGGCCCAGATATGGCCTGTGGAAATTCTAGATTACAGAATGTACTAAATAAACTCTGAACGAAACAAAGAGAACGAAAAGAAGCCAGGAAAACCTCGAAGGTTCCGTTGGCAAATGAGCTGAGAATTTCAACTTGTTACATAAGATCGTTGATAAAGCGGAGCTGTTTACATTAACATTTCATTGGTTGTCATTGATACAGATGCCAGGGGTATTGGTCGTTAATGGAGGATGGACATAAATAAAGATGAAAGGCCGACTGCACGTCATTCTGTCAACGCGTCAAGTGGAACTTCCATGAAGATCTAATTGATGCGGCTTTCATTTTTATGACGAGGGACGACAATGTGTGGTAATGAGGCGGTGAGTCGAGGGGTTAGGTAGATAGATAGATAGATGGATAGATAGATAGATAGATAGATAGATAGATAGATAGATAGATAGATAGAGAGAGAGGGAGGTTTAAAGGGAAGCATAAAGAGGAGTGGGAGCAAAAATATACAGTTAGAAAGATAGAAAGAGTGATAGACAAGTAGAGAGATAGAGAGGTAGTTTGATAGACAGACAGATAGATAGACAGATAAGCTAGATGGATAGACAGAGAAATACATCGATAGACAGGAAGACAGTCGGACAGAAAGATTATATATATATATATATATATAAATAAATGGACATCTATCTATCTATCTATCTATCTATCTATCTATCTATCTATCTATCTATCTATCTATTGATCTATCTATCTATCTATCTATCTATCTATCTATCTATCTATCTATCTATCTATCTATCTATCTATCTATCTATCTATCTATTTATCTATCTATCTATCTATCTGTCTATCTATCAATCTGTCTAATTATATATTTTTGTCGCCCATTTCTCTCCCCCTCACCCCTCTACTCACCGCCTCATTACCACATGTTGTCGTCGCTTATAAAAAGATAGATTAATAGATAAACAGATAAATAGATAGAATAACAGGTTGCTAGATTGACAAGAAGATATACTGACAAATAGACAGATATTCATACATGCACACACACACACACACACACACACACACCACACCACACACACACACGCACACAAACACACACAAATATACATGCATAAATGCACAGAGAGAGAGAGAGAGGAGAGAGAGAGAGAGAGAGAAAGAGAAAGAGAAAGAGGTAGATAGATTGATAGTAAGATAAGCAGACACATATCTAGCCAGCTAGATAAACGGAGATGAGAATATATATACATATCATATGCATAAAACAGCATTCCCTTGCAAATTTCGCTGCCAACCACAAAACTAAAGAGACTTGAAAAGAAATTTTAATCACATCACGTTAATCAAATTTTATTTATTGTTGTTCTTTGAAAAACACCCAAAGGCTCTGATGTCAAGTTTTTTTTATCTCACCCACCTCCTGGGCCCTACACCAGCTAAATCCCTTTTTCTCATTGCTTTCTCCTCAGAAACTAAATAGACTGGAGTTCTCCCCGTCCCCACCAAATCAATAAAATGAAATAAAACACAAAGACGCCATGTTTTCTCCGGAGTTTTCTCAATATACCATTTCTGTTGTTGATGAATACCATCAGCATTTTAATGTCAGCAGTCTTGGAGAGTCTTCGAAGGTCAGAACGACAACCATCTCGGTTTGACCTGACCATTAAAAAAGAAAGGGAAAAAAGAAAGGGAAAAAAGAAGAAAACAAGTGTTTGCATCCGATGTAGTAAAATAAATATTTCTTCTTTGAAATCGTGATTGGCCATGTTTCAGCCAATCAGAAGAGAGTCAGCGAGAAGAAAAGGTTAGACTGGAGAGATTGGTCTTCTGTCGATTTAGACGATGATAATGGTAGTCTTATGTTGAATTATGTCGAGAGTGTGAGAGGCGATGAAGTCTTTGGAGATTAATGCTTTAAGAACATTAATCTTGTTGAGTTAGACCGACTGTGGGTAAGGTGACCCTAGTCTTATAGGCAGTAAGACTGTGATGATGAGCAATGAAGTTAGACCGTCTGTGGGTATGGTGATATTAGTCTTATAGGCAGTAAGACTGTGACGATGTGTTACGGAGTGAAACGGGTGTGAAATTAGTGATGTGTGTAAGGCAGAATGGTTATCATGCCGGACAAAATACTTAGCGGTATTTCGTCCCGAA
>NW_021829028.1:0-6898 GCF_006345805.1 Octopus sinensis | reverse complement strand
CAAAGAATAAGTCCTGGCATCAATTTATTACAAAGTAAGTAGATATGGTAGACAGATACTGAAAGAAGCCTGTCTTGTATATGTGTGTGTGTGTGCATGTGTGTTGTGTGTGTATTGGTCCCCCACCACTGCTTGACAACCAGTATTGGTTTGCTTATGGCTGTGTAACTTAGTGGTTTGGCAAAAGAGACTGATAGAATAAGTACCAGGTTTTAAATATAATTAATTACTGAAAGCAATTCACTAAATTAAAATCGTTCAAGGATTTTAGTGCTCCAGAATAGACACAGTCTAAGGATTGAAACAAGTAAAAGAGAATATAGATATGTATATATGTATGTATGTATTTGTCTGTGTATGTGTATGTATGTACATATACATATGTATTCAAATATATACGTTTATATGTATTTAAACATATAATATATATATATATATATATGTACATACACATACATATATATATATATATATTATATATATATATATATGTACATATATGTATGTGTGTTTGTGTGTGTATGTATGTGTGTACACACTCACATACAGACACACACAAGCTCACAAATAAATATTAAACACACACCACAAGCCATGCAGATAATGTCATTCCAGTACACTTTCTTTCTTGTGGTTTTCTGCGCCTTTCTTTTACTTCTCCTAATCTGGCTTCTGCTCTTTCTCTTTCCCTTCCTTTCTCTTTCACCTTCCATATCTCTGTCTCTTTCTCCCCCCTCTCTCTCTCCTCTGTATTTCTCCCTAACCTTCCACTCTTCAAAAGCTCTTTATAGATCCAAGTTAATTCTTCAGCTGCCACTCCACAAATCTTTTACCCTTAATAACACTTATTTACATGCTAACTCTTCTTTGCTCCTCTTCTTCTTCCTCTCACTCCACTTCTTTCTCCTCCTCCTCCTTCTCTCAATATCTTTTACATCATAGATATTAATGTGATATCATTATGATCCTCTCCACCTCCTCCTCCTTCCTCTCCTCATTCTTGTCATCGCCACCACAATACTCATTATCATTCTAGCCATTCTCATCCTATTCTCCACCATCCTCCTCCTCCTCTTCCTTTACTTTCTCTCCCTTATTATCACCATCATTATCATTGTAAGCATCATCATCATAGCCTTCATTAAGATTGTCAGCATTATCATCATCACGAACAGTTATGAGTCATTGTCCCCACTACTCATCCTCCTCAACATCATCATCATAAATATCATAATCGTCATCATCATCATCACTATTACCACTACTGATTTTACTTATATAACAACTCCCCATAGGTTTTTTTGCCACCTCTACCACATCCCTAACCACTTCAACCCACCCTACCACTCACTCCACTTCAACTCCCACTCAGTCCATTACTCTTACTCTCTCTCTCTTCTCTCTCTCTCTCTCTCTCTCTCTCAGACTCTCTTTCTGTGTGTATATCTCTGATATATATATATATATATATATATATATATATATATACATACCACATATGCATACATATATTATATATATATATATATATACATACACACACACACCACATATACACACACATACACACACACACACACATATATGTATGTATATGTGTGTATGGATGTATGAATGTATTTCTTACCTTTTAGTTCAACTACTTCAGTGAAGGGGACATTGACAAGATGCCAATAAGTTTGAAACTGAATGAATCAAACATATTTGTCAGTAGAAAAGTTATCTGGTAATATTATCACTGCCTTCCCAAAACCCCACCGTTTTCCCACCATACTTCTTTGAGATATGCATGTGTACCATCATCATCATCATCATCGTTATCATTCTACCATCCTTTTTTCCATGCATGCATGGTCAAACAGAATTTACTTAGGCATATTTTCTATGATCAGATTCCCTTTTTCTTGCCAACCCTTCCCCATTTCCAAGTAAGGTAATATCATTCCATGGCCAAACATATTTTCGTAGAATATTGGAAACAAAAGACATTCATTTACTAGAATCATATGATGTCAAGACAAGGAGATGGACACACACATAATATAAAATGCAGGTTTCTTTCAGTTTCCATCTACCAAATCCTTTCACAAGTCCTTGGCCAGCCCAGGGCTATTTTAGACAAAGCTTGTTCAAAGTGCCACGCAGTGAGACTGAACCTGAAACAATGCAGTTAGGAGGTCAAATATACCTATTTCTACAGGAATTGAAAAAAACAACAAACAGCCTTAATTGGTTTTTAGAAGTTTCTTTCTCTGCCTGAAGAATTTCTAAAAGGAAATTTCTGACATGTTCATGCAACATGTTCATGCAACAAGTTCAATTTTGTGATTCCTATTAGTAAATGAAACATGTGTAATGGTAATTAATTAATAGGAAAACACTTTCCAGATTTCTGTTTTCTGATATATATGTATTGGTTCGTGCCGGAAAGTTCGTGCCCATTTTTAAAGGAAAGAAAAAGGTCAATAAATACTTGCCCTTACATTTTCAATCAACCAAATATGAACCATTTTATTGCACAATGTGTCTCCATCTTTCCTTTAACTTGAAAATACCCTCTTCCCAGAATTGAGGTGGTTTCATGGCAAAGAATTCATCAAGGTATCTTTTTATGTCATCCAAGGAATTGAAATTTTTACCATTAAGACTATTCTGCAGAGCCTGAGTAGATGAAATCTGAAGGAGCAATATCTAGTGAATATGGAGGGTGGGGGGTAACACATCCCAGCCGAGCTGCAGCAATTTTTGTTTGGTTCCCAAAGCATCAAGTGCCAAAAATGAACTTTCTTATCTTCCATTTTAAAGGGTTACAGAATTAACACAGGTTATAGGAACATAAACGTTCTTCCACAAAAAGATAGCCTAAACTGTGCTCTAAATGGAGGTGTAGCCAAATCCTGTTTTATGGACTCAACCATGTTCTAAAATAAGTCGAAAGATAAGCTACTATAAACGGTACGAACTTTCCGGACAACCCAATATATATATGATGGATTTTCTTGTCATGAACAACAAATGAGGGTTCAGTAAGATAAAGCATTAACCATGTTCTATGGACATGAATGTGTTCCTTTGTCTAAACCTCTTGTCAAGTGAAACAAGTTGAGGACTCGGTTTGCTTGAGTGCTTGTGGATCATTCAGTATGTGTTTTCTTAAGTGGATGGCAAGGCCTGCTTTGCTTCGTGTCACAAAACCACAATCATAGGTAAGGTTTCAATTTAGAGGAGCAGCATTTTGCCCGCGTGCCTTCATGTTTACACAAAGTTGGTTCTGATGTTTGATTCGACTTCGCTCAAATCTTTGCTCATACATATGTTATACATAAAATGAATGTTTTTATATATATATATATATATATATATATTAATTTAATACATATTTTCATATATTTGTATATATATTTATGAGTATGTTTGTGTGCGTATAAATTCAATACATATTTTCATATATATATATGTATATATATATATAAATTCAATATATTCATATATTCATATATCTGAGTATATACATATATATCAAATTTAAGATTTATGTACAAATATATATAAATATATCTGTATATGCATACACACACACATACACAAAGTAGGAAAGAGAAGGTGGGGGAGAGAGAAAGATAGGGCGTGAAAGATAGAACGTATATCTATATGACTAGATCTGTTTGTTTATTTTTCATAGAACACACACTGTGAGTGTTGATTGCTAAATTGCATCAAGCTGTTGATATCAGCAGGGCACCCTGAGCACTGCCAGTGTATGATGTTGGTCATGATATGTAGACATATATATATGTGTGTGTGTGTGAGTGAGTGTATGTATGTACACATATATAAGTATGTATACGCACCCATTGCTGCAAACCACCCAACTGTATGTAACTGGTGAAAGTATGTTGTTCTCTTCTGCTTCACCACTTCGGTGACATCACTACCCTTCTTACTCATATTGCTCTATGCTGTTTAGTTCCAATGCTTAAGGAGTTGAGCTGAGGTTTTAGTCCATCAGAATATAATGAGAGTCTACACGATGTAGATAAGGTAATCTTGGCTATATAACACTTGGCTATGCAGATAGTCTTATGGTAACCTGTTCTCAAATTCAAATATACCATTGATGGTAATTAATTAGACTTAACTATAAAGGTATAATGTGTATTCTTAGTGTTTCTTTCTTTCTTTTGTTTGTTTCTGTCATTTGACTGTGGCCATGCTGGAGCACTGCCTTAAAAGGTTTTAGTTGAAGAAATCGACCCCAGAACTTATTCTTTGTAAGCCTACTGCTTATTCTATCAGTATCTTTTGCCAAACTGCTAAGTTACAGGTATGTAAATACACCAGTATCGGATGTCAAGCAACAGTGGTGGGGTTTCAAACACAGCCACAAAGACACTCACACATGAACATATACATAGTGATACTGTTGTACATAGGGTAAATGTGTTTGAAAGTTGTGGTTTCTTTGGTATGTTTGTTCCCAAACAACATTTATTTTAGTGCTGTTGACACTGCCAGATTGAATGGTACTGCCCAGGTGTTGAAACCACAATGATATCCGTGGGGCAGCTGATGATGGAGGTATGATGGATTGTTGGTATGGCTGTTTTTGTATATGTGGAATAGTATTATAACACATCCTTTTGATATAATATAATATATATATATATATATATATATATATATATATATATATTATATATAAATATATATATATATATATATATTATTATATAAATGGCGGTGCCCCAGCATGGCCACAGCTCATAAGGCTGAAACTGGAAAAATCAAAATCAATCAAATACGATGAGATACTTTCAGTTTCTGTCTACCAAATTCACTCATAAGGCTTTGGTCATCTCAAGGCTAAATAGAAGACACTTGCTCAAGGTGCCATGCAGTGGCACTGAACCTGGAATCATATAGTTAGGAAGCAAGCTTCTTATGACACAGCCATATATTTGTCCCCGCGTTGTTGTGTTTTCTTGTTTGGATTAACTATATATATATATATATATATATATATATATATATGTTTAAAACATGTGTGTTCAAAAATTCAAAAACGAAAGCACTTACACAATATGAAAACATCCTTCCAAAATGTTTGTGTCGTTTGTTTGGTCTTCATGACTTTTTTAAATAGTTGATAATTTTAAGGAAATCTTTTGTCAAATATGACTGTCTCAAGTAGTCTTTGTAAAATCTCATATATGTATATATATTTAAAGAGAGAGAGAGAAAGAGAAGGAGGGGAGAGAAGAGAGGGTGAAGAAGTGTATATATATATATTGACTGAATAGATAGATAGATTATGTAGACACAATATGTAAGAAGTAGATGCTAGCTGGATAAGTATGTTCTGATTGGATAGTGAGATAGTTATAATGTCCCATACTGAGTGAATTGAAAACCATACTGTGTAGGCGTTGACTAGATAGGTAGATATATTGTATCACTGTTGACTGTATAGAGAAACTGTGTGTGTAGAAGTTGACCATTTCCCAATGGGAAAATGTTGGACTGGATAGATACAGCTTGTAGATGCTAACTATTAGTTACGTAGACAGATTTAGCATTTTTTATTTTTTCATCTTTTTAATTTTTACTTGTTTCAGTCATTGGACTGTGGCCATGCTGGGCAGTGCCTTGAAGAATTTTTAGTCCAATGAATCAATACCAGAATTTATTTTCTGTTTTTTAAAGCCAAACTGCTATGTTACAAGGGCATAAACACACCAATACTGGTTGTCAAGTTGTGGTGGGGGACAAATATAGACACACACACATATGCACATACACACACACCAAACACATACATACAATGGGCTTCTTTTAGTTTCTGCCTCACAAAGCTTTGGTTGGCCCAAGGAACACTACAATAGAAGACACTTGCCTGAAGTGTCATGCAGTGTGACTTAACCTGGAACCATGTTTTTGGGAAGCAAGCTTCTTACCACACAGTCACACCTGCACCTAATTATGTTGATGTTGATTGGAAAGAGAGACATAGCGTGTGGATGTCGATTGGATAGACACAGTAAGATGTTGACTGGATACTAAGTAATACACAGTGTGTAGGTGGTGACTAGGCATTCAGATAAACAGTGTAAGTAGATGATGGCTGTATAGATATTTATTGAACATCATTGTTAAAAGAATAGAATCAATATGTAGGTGTTGAAAGATACACATCTCACTGAAAGTAATCATTCTCTTATCAGCTCTTTCAGTGGTAGAAGTTCTTTCATCCTATGAGTTGCAAAATGACCCCATTAATGCCAGTAGCATGGAAAAAAAACATCCAGTACACTCTGTAAAATGGTTGGTATGAGAATGGTATCCATTAGTAGAATCCATGTCGAAACTGAAACACTGGAGCGAGACATAGTCATCTGAATTCTTGGATTCTCTCAGACTATCGAAATCATATCAATGTGGAAAGCAGATGCAAAATTATGATGTCAATGATGACAGTGATGATGATAATGATGGTGGTGGTGGTGGTGGTAGCGGTTTTTGTGGTGGTGGTGATGATGTTGATGATAATGATGATCGTTGTTGAAATTTATGTAAGATTTCACAGCTCTAGGTAGTGTGTCATATTGTGTGAACATTAACTGCATAGACAGATATTGTGTGAACATGTTAACTATATGGAGTATGAACATGTTGACTATCTAGATAGATAGTGTGTGAACAATTTAACTTTATAGTTAAATAATATGTGAAAGCATATTACTATATAGATATTAATATATTTTAAATGTTTAGATAAGAATTGAGATATCACATTCTTATTCTTGTTATTTTATCCCTCAAATTTTGATTTTGTTTAATTTCACTGTAGCAGGAAAGAAAATCCAATTAATATGAAATGTACTTAAAGTTTTTTAAATAG
>NW_021829027.1:5000-7008 GCF_006345805.1 Octopus sinensis | reverse complement strand
ATATACATATATTTATAGAGAGACAGAGGGGTATAATTATAATCCTGGCTATCACCTTATTAGCACATCGTGCAGGATCTTGGCTGACGTAGTTTTCCAGAATCATGGGAAATCCATAAGACTTCGGTTGATATGAAAGGGAGCCCTGCACAATTCCTTGGTAAGATCCAATGAACTTTAAAATATGTCCCGCAGAATGAATAATAATTGATAATTTGGAAACAATTATGTCAACTTGACTTCTCCGTTCCGCACGTAAATTTTATCTCTAATTCTTTTCCTCCCCTTCACTGTTCTCTGTCCCTCTCTCTTCCTCACTCTTCCTCCTTTACTCACTCGTTGCTCACACATGACCATCGGCCATCTTTCTTTTCCTAACTTGAGTTTCTTTCCTTTCGATCTGCTACAGAGATCAGACACATTCTTGTCTGTCTCCTGTCAAAGCTTGTTCCTCCAGTGTTCGCCACCTCATCTCATTATGGCTTAGTAGCCCTTACTGTTTGTTTTCATTGTCCTGTTTTTGTTACCAACTTTGACCCCCCCCCCTCTCCCGCAAATCCGAAATTTTATTTAATATGTATGTATGTATATATTTATAGTCAGACAGTGGCATTTTGTCCGACGCTCTAACTCACTCATAGGCAAACAGCAGCCCGCTTCTCGAAAAAGGTGGTCGATACTTGCTTTAACTAAGTGTGTGTGTGTGTGTGTGTGTGTGTGTGTGTATGTGTGTGTATGTATGTGCATGCGCACGTGTGTGTAGGCAACTTGAGAGATTCAAAATGAAGCGGGAGGAAAGAAAAAGAAAAAAAATTCCTTTATTATTATTCATCCATCGCCCTTGTGGCAAATAAATGAAATCATCATCATCATCATCATTATTATTATTACTGTTGTCGTTGTTGTTGTTGTTGTTGTTTTCTTTTTTATATCTGTCTAAACCAGTGAGGTGTTTGTCCACCCTATCCCCACCCGTATACATACATTCATAGGATGTTACTGAAAACTGACGGCATATTTGTTTATTTATTTATTTATTTGTTTGTCTACTGCTGTCTTCCACCCACCGCTCTTCTGTCCCACCCCTGTATTTCTTTTATTTTTTCCCCCTTTTTTTTTTACCTTGGGTGCCACATTTCAACACCTACTTTGACGCGATATAGCGGGTGACACGGTTTGAATGTATATCACACCGTCGTCGCTCCGTTCGCTCGTACGGGCGAGAGCATCGCTGACGTTTATTGCGGCGGTGGTGGTCAGTGATGAAGGATGAAATGCTAGTGGTGGCGGTGGTGGTGGTGGTGATGGTGGTGGTTGTGTTTTTTTGCGGTTGTGGTTAATGGTGGTGACAGCGGGGAGTGAAGGCGTGCTGGTGAGGTCGGTGTGGCTGTAAGAAGAATTGATGTGGTGGTGGTGTTGGTGGTGATGGTGGTGGTAAAGGTGATACTGGAGATGTCGGTTGTAGTTGTTCAGTAGTAGTAAGTACCTCACTACCACCACTACCATCACCACCACCACCATCACCAACACTGCCTCGCTATACCCCCGCTCGACCACACACCTCCACCAAGTGGGCCCTGATCGAGCATGTCAAATATAAACTTGTGATGAATGATGGTTGACAACGAGGGAGAATGATATTACAACCAATGCCACCGTCTTTAAAGCTTGGTTGACCACACCGGGTGGTTGATTGTTTGAGGGAGAGGAAGGGGAACGGGTCTAGGGGCCCCCGAGTCTAGGGAACTCCGTTACTGTGGCTTGCTGTCAATTAATAATTAGTAAAGCCACTCCCAGTCACTCTATTTTGACGGGGAGAGCGAAGGTGTAGGGGCTATTAAGGTGTTAAAAACGGTTCCGATTACGGTTGCGGTTACTGATGACGATGATGATGACGATGATTGTGTCGTAGTGGTAGTGATGTCGAGAGGGGTGGATTTCGACTAGTATACCCGGAAAATAGATGGTACCCTCCCCCATCATCACCACCACCACCACCACCACCACC
>NW_021829027.1:0-2500 GCF_006345805.1 Octopus sinensis | reverse complement strand
ATATAGGCGTAGGAGTGGCTGTGTGGTAAGTAGCTTGCTTACGAACCACATGGTTCCGGTGGCACCTTGGGCAAGTGTCTTCTGCTACAGCGTCGGGCTGACGAAAGCCTTGTGAGTGGATTTGGTAGACGGAAACTGAAAGAAGCCCGTCGTATATATGTATGTATATATGTGTGTGTGTGTGTGTGTGCGCGCGCGCGTTTGTATACACGTAATGGTTCATTTATATAATTATTTTTATAATATAATTATTTTTCATTTTTGTCCTATATCTCAGGAGGGTCATTATGCCAATAATAATAAACACACGTACTGGTTCTGTTTCACTTCGTTATTATTCATTTGTCTATTATCTAATTTATTGTTTGATTAATCGTTCAGTTAATCAGTGATTTTTTTTTACAATAATTATAATAATAATAATAATAATAATAATAATAATAATAATAATAATAATAATATTTCTCTCTCTCTCTTTTTGCAGACAGAAGATAGTAACGGTACAGTTCAAAAGTCAAGTGCACCAGGTATTTTCCTTCATTATTACAATATTTCTTATTCAGCCCTTTTTCTTTTTTACCCTACAACTCTGCATGTCTGTAACACTCCACCGTACCGTTCTGCTTGTACTCATTTATACTCGTCGATATGCACGTGACGTCCGGATACATTCGGGGGTTGAAAGAAAACTTATGCAAGTATACATATATGTTGGATTGATTACACTCATAAGCATATATAAGTAAGCATATATATACACATATAAACAGATGTATACAAACATATGCACCCTTAAAGCAACACATAAATACACAGACACACACTTGGTTTCAAGTTTATGATTCACTTCGTCCGTACTCGGAGTTTCTATCTATGTGCGATCCTTCAGGCGAGAGAAAAAGATGAGAGAGATAATTCGTGAAAGTATTGACTATGTTTCACTCTTATTAAATCTCTTCAACAAAACATGTATGTGTGAGTGCTTATAGGTACGTATGTATGTATATATGTGTGTATGTGCATAAAATATATATATATATATATATATATATATATATATATATATATGTTGATTCGTTAGCTACTGCACGCAATTTTTTTCTCTCCTTCTTTCTGTGTTTTTTTCCTCTCTGTGTATCTTCTGTTGAAGAGCGTAGGCTCGAAACGTTAAAGACTTGTTATTTATATTTCCTGAGCGCCATACTAATACAATTGTTCGTTGTTTCAACCTGCCTTCGTCTTTTGTCTATTTCATAAAGCTTCCCGTTATATATATATATATATTATTATATATATATATATATAAGCATTAGCATTTGTTTTGTCTAACCATAATGTAATGAAACGTTTCCCTGAAAATATGCTGTGATCAGCATCCACTTGCACTGTGAACATCCACTGCAGGGAATGCAAATGGCCACAATGGCGAAACGTGCGTAGGAAACAAATAGCATAAACTACATCTTGCATTCATCACACTTTTTCCAATATATATATATATATATATATATATGTATGTACGAACGTATGAGTGGGTGAGTGCTATACTCGCACATATATAATAATATTAAAGAATTGTAAAGAATATTAATTTCAAATTTCGGCACAATGCCATCAATTTCCTGGAGAGAGTAAGTCGATTACATTGCTTAACTGGTTCGACCCCGAAAGAATGAAAGGCAAGGTCGACCTCAGTGGAATTTGACCTCCGGACATAAAGACGGACGGAAGAATATTTCAAATATGTTACATATTTCAAGCACTGCCTGATATACAATTCAATACGTTGGATAGAGTTGATAGACATGTTTACTATAACAACAAATGGCTGTCTACTTTCACTTTTCCTTTAGCCTGGGCCGTTCACGTCAGTCATAAAACAGTCACACCTGGAACGAAACTCGGAGTAGAATGTCAATATATGATATAATAAGCATGTGTGTGTGTGTGTGTGTGTGTGTGTGTGTGTGTGTGCGCGCATAAAATAGAAATAGCTGGGGTTTTTCCAGCATGTTATTTCAAAAGCACGACTATGTTTGAATTGGATCTTTTTTACTAAAGATTTTCTTTCGTATTACATTCATAGTACTTTATGGGGGAGGTGGAATAATGTGTGTGTGTATGTATGTATGTATGTGTGCGTGTGTGTATTGCTTCGGTGGCCCAGGGGGCACGGGTTTTGAGAAGTAGTAACATGACACATAGGTGGTGGTTTCAAATCTCTTCCAGAAATGACAAGGGATCTAGTTAAAAATAATGGCGATACTCCCAGCATGGCCACAGCCTCAAGGCTGAAACATGTAAAAGAATAAAGAATATATATATATATTTATATATATATATATATCGATTATACCGTTGCTATTATGCAAAAGTCCAAACGTTGCTTTTTTTCAGAAAACGAAAGAATAGTTTTACCATTGCATAGTAAAACCTTTGTACTACACCATTGACAATTTTTGATATCTTAGCACCGAAGCAGCTGGGAGATACGATAGTT
>NW_021829026.1:0-6995 GCF_006345805.1 Octopus sinensis | reverse complement strand
GACACTGCACCGCGTGCACTTTAGGAAGTGATCATAGATAAACGCAGAGTGAAGAGCTTTGCTCAAGAACTCAACGAATTGTTCTGTCAGCTTCAAAACGATTATCTCGTGTATGTGAACCAAACACCTGAACCACAAGGCCGTAAGCACTCATATATATATATATATATCATATTATTATATATGTGTGTGTGTGTGTGTATGTGTGTGTTGTTGTGGGTGTGTGTGCGAGTGTGTGGTAATGATATGTTGTATGTATGTATATATAAAAAATTAGAAAAAACACCTTTTATCAACTCAAAATGAACATTAAATTACGCCATCCAGAAATTACATATATAGAAATATTAAAATAAAATATAAAATGTCAATGATTAAGTAAATTGGCAAAAAAAATAATATAACGTATAAAATTGTTAGAATAACGACACTGTTTCGTGGCTATATTTAAGAATGATTATAGTAGTAAAAAATTACTTCGATATAAATATGTCCACTCATCGGGTTAAAAATAAACTAGAACAATAGAAATATTAATTTAATTACTATACTTTTAATATATATATAATATATATATATATAATATATATATATATGAAAATACTAAATATCATAAGTGAAAACTAAAACAATACTTAAATTATTAAATACTTTAAAATTAAATAAAATACACAAAGCTAGTACAAGTCATAAATTGTAACCAAAATAAGAAATGGTCCAAATATAGACAAATTCCTTAAATAAGCTAACCATATAGAAATATACATGTGTAGTATCCATAGATTTAATATAACAATTTCAAACGTTAAGACGGATGAAATGCCTCTAAGCATTTCGCTCGGCATGTTAACGATTTTGCCAGTTCGCAGCCTTATTTTAGCATCTAATATTAGTTTCAAATTTTGACACAATGCCAGCAATTTTGAGGAGGGTATAAATCGATTACATGGATACCAGTTTTAAACTAGTTTTAATCGTCATCGAACGGACAAGAAGGTAAAATCAACATCGGCGGAATTTGAACTGAGAATGTAGAGACGAACGAAGTGCTGCTAGACATTTTATCCGGCGTACTAGAAATTCTACCAGCTCACCGACTGACAAATCTTTTTATCGACAACCGAGAAATTACAATGCAAAGATGGCCTTGCTGAGATTTAAACACAGAAATTCAAAGGCGGGAGGCAATTCATTGTATTTAAGTAACAATTAAATATGACATCTTGAAGGATTAAATAGCAGGACTGCACAAGAAAGAATGGCAAAATAGAAAAGAAAGACGTGCGATAATTAGGCACGTTCCTACTCCTTTAACATTTCGGATGATATCATAATTACCAAAGCCTTCTCTCTCTACATTCAGCCAATTTCTCGGCTCAATTTAATAAAATTGAGGTTTCTGCACAATTTCTTGTCCATTGTTAGTGTTAGAATTAACAGCTGCCCTATTTTGCACTGGAATCTCATCATGATCCCACATGCTGCGTACGCGTGGTCTTCAAATATGCGGATGACAATCCCTTCTAGATAAATTTGAGTTGAGGTGATGTTGAAAGAGCTTCGGGACGGGGAGAAAAGTACATAAGTTACCTTAAAACTTAGATTAGGACGCGTGTTATAAAACCCCGAAATTTATTACACAATACTTAATCGCCTCAATTGTAAAGGAGCACATTTTTCCATTATCAAATTTCCAATGTTCGGTTATTTTGACATGACATCTATGATCGTTTCTCATGTATTCTCCTCACAATCCAACCCAGTTTTCGAACTTACAATAAATGGTTTTTCTTCATCTAATATAGCAGTCGATATGTGGTTTAATGCATAAAAATTTGCACACGTGGAATATATCTTCTGTGCAGAGTACAATATGTAAATATACGGGTGGCTTTTAAAATGATTTTAGCCAAAGTGATTAATTGTATATCCATTTACGTTGGAGAAAACAATGTACGTACACATGTATGTGCAAATACTATCCTACATTTGCATAGATATGCATTTATATAAGTATATATACATATACATAATATATATATATACTATATTTATATATATATAATATATATAATATACTATAATATAATATATATATTGTATACGTACGTAAAAGTACTACTGCGTAACATGCATTTTACATATATACATATATATATATAATATATATATAAATATATAAATATATATTATATATTTATATATATATATTATATATATATATATATATATCCATATACATATATGCATTTATATATAGATAGATAGATAGGTATGTATGTATGTACCCACACATATATATGTGTGTATGTACCCACACACGTAGAGCAACATATCCATACATATATACAAATATACAAATATATAAATATATATATATACATGCGTATATATACATATATGCACATATATAAATATATATATATATGTGTGTATGTGTGTGCGGATACATAACATAATTACATAATATCCGCATACACGAATATCATATAATCCGTTTCACATAACATGTGTATATAGATAGATAGATTTAGATACATACGGATGGATGTGTACGTGGGTGAATATATATCTGTGCTCACACACACACACACACACATACACACACACACACCGGCATTTACAGGTACACGCATGCACACATATGCATATATATATATATGTGTGTGTGTGCTCACAATCTATATATCTACTCTATTAGTTTTAGTCTCAAGTATTACGTAAGACTAATAATTATATTTGCGGATATTACAGCTCTAGTATTATTGATTACATTTGTATAGGCGGCGGCCAAAGTAAAGCTATTTATTGTATTGTTTGACAGATGTTATTAATATCTTCCTAAACGACTTTGTGTAACGGTTCGGTGGAAAAGAGAAGCCAAAAATATGTACATTTTACAATTATTAACGGGATGACGCAAAAATGTTTTGGTTATTTTTCAAAAATATAATGCATTTCTTTCGTAATTGAATCTTAATTATGGTTTCTATCGCAAAAATAATTCAAAAATTTAGTAGTAGTAGTATAGTAGTAGTAGTAGTAGTAGTAGTAGCCGGTCAAGAATTTGAACCTGGAGATCTCCATTTCCAGCGACTTCGAGGGGCCACCTCCCAGTGGTGTCGGGCGTCAACAAAGAGCCCTCGACTACAACAATACGACCAAATTTTTCTTTTTTTCCAAGGTCTACCCGTCCTGTTGCATAATAACAACAACAGCAGCAGCAGCAGCAGCAGCAGCAGTTGTAGTAGTAGTAGTAGTAGTAGATGCAGCAGCAGCAGCAGCAGCAGTAGTAGTAGTAGTAGTAGTTCATGAAGGGGATTTGCCACGTACCAGTATATTTATATTTATGTATATATCTGTCTATATGTTTACATGTGTATACATATATTAATATATATATATATATATTTCTTGCGTGTGTGTGTGTGTGTGTATGTGTGTGTATGTATGTGTGTGTGTGTGTGTGTGTGTGTGTGTGTGTGTGCGTGTCTGGTTGAGTAATGAGATGATGGGAAACGAAAGCTGAAAATGTACGGAAGGATTATTAAACATGGAAAAGACTGAACTTCTTAAAGTTTATTAAAGTTTTGCTTACTGTGCAAAATCTTTCAGACATAATTGGTTCCATACGAAAGTATCAGAAAATATGTTACGATAAAAACATTTGGTAGAGATAGAAGAAATTCTTTACATTCTTTGTCTTCTTCGCGTTGTCTGGATGATGTAATTAGCGTTTGGTTGATAGGCAGATGGAATTGGTTCTGTTCTTGGTATCGACTTATTCATTGATGTATCGATACAACTCGATCGATTAGAAAAAAAAAAATCTTTTAATTCTCTCAGACGGATGTTTTCGAAGGCGATATCTGTTGCGTATAAGCATACATGCGTATGCACATATGTATAGACGCATAAACGTACGCACACCTGCACACGCACATATAGATAGATACACATATATAATTATATATATGTGCTTGTATATATATACATACATATATATGTTGATGTACATATATATACACACATATATATATACACAAATATACATACATATATATATATATATATATATATATATATATATGTCTATATGTATGTATGTATATATATGTATATGATATCATATGTGTGTATATGTGTGTGCGTGTGTGTGTCTGTGTCTGTGTGTATAGGGAATCTATGTGTATGAATATGCATTTACATATGTGTGTTACGGCTAATAATTTCTGTTTATTTTCTTAAAATCTATTACCACCTCCACACCAGTATAAACTGCTCAACAACATAATCATCCACCCCACCACAATTACCATCACCACCATCACCATCGTTATCATTCTCATCATCAAATTATAATTATCTCTATAATCCTTGCCACGATCTTGAATAACATTTTAAGCTGCAAATAATTATTTTATATTCTCACCGGTTGTATAATCGCCCTTATCCAAATGAATGGTAGCCTTGGTTTTTGCGGGATTTGAACTCGGAACGAAATATGCTTAACTAAATAATAAACCACAGCTTGTCTATAATTCCTTATGCTTCTTTTGTAACTTTATACCTTACGTTGTCAAAAAATTGCATCGTCATATATAAATATGTTATTGTACGTATCTTAATGTATGGAAGAAAATATCGAGATTTGCAGCTTCAAGGAAATATAACAGGTCTGATATTTACTTTGGCACTAGGAATACATTTGAATATATTTACACATCACCTATCATTTGTCATAATGACTTAGAGCTGTGACCCATGTACTTTCACCTATAAAAAGGGTGAAATTCCTTCTAAGATGTTTATTATAGTTTGCAGAATGACGAACGCTGGTGGGTATATCAGCCGAAACGTCGCGTTAGCAACAAACAAGATGAGGACAAATATCCGTCAAATGTAAATAATATAAATAATGTAAATAACGCCCACAGAAATAGTTTTTGAAAACAGTATCAATTAAATAAAATTTGTTTTGAAAATCTGAATGCTACGAACCTTTTGGGTAAAAGTTTTCTTATTGCCTCTAAGCTGTTTTGTTATTGTTGTGTGTGAGGTGGGGTGTTCTGTATATCTCTGGGTGTGCATCTTTAATTATGGATATGTTTGCAAACGTATCTATAAATATTTTGCATCTTCTTTCACTGAATATTTTCGTCCGTTCGTATGTTTAAAAATATCGACGTTATCGATAGAAATCAGGTCTTTGACATCATTAGTTTACGAGTAATGAATAATGAATAACGAAGTTTCAATCAAGGTCAATGTGAAATTGGTTATGATTCAGCCTAACACCATCGATACAGCACGTAGACATTTGATAGGAAACGCCATTGAAAAAGTATTATTCTAATAAAATTTGGCATCCAAGATGTATGTAAAGTGTTTTCATTAGATCTAACAGTATGTCTACAAATGTCACTTTGGAAACCAAAATGCTATTTAATAACATATATTTAAATAATTTTCTTTCATCCATTTACCATTTGACGCCGCTTGTTTCGTATGGATGGCCATGGATCAGTAGCGATCTTCAACTACAGCACGTTAATCAATATAAATACATACTTACATTATATATATATATAATATATATATATATATATATATATATCTTCACATGTGACCCTCGTGGCACCGCCAGCAAGTTTTTCCTCTGTCCCTCCCTTCTCGGGATCTTTCCTTCTCCTTTGTTTCCGACGAAGAGCTCCGCTCGAAACGTTAAACCCTCCTCCTTCCCTTCTTTCCTGAGCGTCTAATAATACCTTATTTGTTCCACGTCCTCGCGTTGCTGTGTTTTTTTGTGTGTCTTGTTTGGATTAACCAACTATATATATATAGATAGATAGATAGATATATAATATATATATATATATTATACATATACATATATATATATATATATATGTTGTGTGCATGTATATATATATATACGTATGTTTTTTTGTGTGTATGTATGTATTCACAGAGGCCAATGTATCTCCAGACATTCATAATATATATAATAATTATATATATATATATATATATATATATGTATCTCCGACATTCATATGTATATATATATACATTCATTAGTGCTTGTGTATATATGTATATATGTGTGTGTGTGTGTGTGTGTGTGTATGAAATTTTGATAAAATTTTGATACAGCAGGTGTAGACTGGTTTCAATTCTTTTCTAGATTTTTCAAAAGTGTAAATAGTAAAACGATATCCATCATTGTCAAGAAAATAACGGTGTTTTATGTCGGTGTTGATAGGTAAACGAAAGAGAAATGCCTCGGAATTCGGAGGAGTGCCGTTAGTAATGGCGTCACTCATTGTTTGCCAAGCAATGGTGAATTCTTTACTACCATTTATGTCTATAGAATATTTGCTTTTTGTAATGGTTTGCTTTGCAGTAATTTGCAAACCGAATGTCTATTCTCACAGCGATGTGTGCGTATTTTAGTTCTGAAAATAAACTATATTTAAGAATGTACTCCAAAAAGTTAGGACGCGCCATTATAAGAAAGCAAATGAAACGGGTCTCGCATTGTAAGATATTGAAATATCACTTAACCACTACAAAAGAAGAATATTAATACATGATAGCCGCAGGGTGTAGTAAATAATAGCCCAGTTTTGTTAAACAATGCGTCACACAGTTATAAAACACCACTACGTCTATTATACCCTGTTTTTTATTTATTGATTGATTGATTGATTGTTATTAGATTATTATTAATTATTATTATTATTATTATTATTATTATTATTCAGTAGTTTTTTTTTTATAGCGTGCGTTCACTTCACTACCGAGCGCAGCTCTGTGTGCCTTGGGTGTGTGTTGTGATTTGTTGTAGTTATTATTATTATCATTATTATTATTATTATTATTATTATTATTATTATATTATAATTATTATTTTATTATTATTGTTATTATTACCATTATTATTATTACCATTATTATTATTATTGTTATAACCATTATTATTATTACCATTA
>NW_021829025.1:0-7001 GCF_006345805.1 Octopus sinensis | reverse complement strand
GAAGAAGAAGAAGAAGAAGAAGAAGAAGAAGAAGAAGAAGAAGAAGAAGAAGAACTAAGACAGATAAAAACAGGTGAAAATAAGAAGGAAAAAGAGGAATAAAGGAGATAAAAAGGGATGAAGGAAAAAAAGAAAGTCACGAAGAAGAAACAGAGAAAAAGAATGAAACCTCAAACCGCCATATTTTGATGGGAGTTTATCCAAAGATGGCGGCGAAATGAAAACATTGATACGATAGAATGTAAAATATAAAGGGTCAAATGAAGGAAGAGAGAATGAAATAAGGAAGGAAAGACTATAGAAAAATGAATGAAATAAAGACAGAATGAAAGAATTAAAAGCCGTGATGAATGAAAATAGCGATTAATGTAGTCGATTCAACGTTGTGTTTCGAGAGTATTTTTGAATAACAAGTTCACTTGCCACCAGGTTTAGTCAAAAGTTTTTTTTCGGATTCTCACTGAAGATTTTTGGAAACCTCTATCTGCATGTTATATTGTTCATTTAATACAACTTGTCCAACAGTTTGCTGTATTGGTTATTCTTTGTTTTCATATATAGGCGCACGTGTTGCTGTGTGGTAAGTAGCTTGCTTACCAACCACATGGTTCCGGGTTCAGTCCCACTGCATAGCACCTTGGGCAAGTCTCTTCTACTATAGCCAAGGGCCAACCAAAGCCTTGTGAGTGGATTTGTTAGACGGAAACTGAAAGAAGCTCGTCGTATGTCTATATATATAAAACTGAGAACGTGTGTCTGTCTGTCTGTCTGCCTGTGTGTTTCCCTAAAGCTTGAGAACTACACAATCAATTTCATTCAAATTTTACACATGCCTTACGTAGGGTCCGGGGAGTGTCATCGGCAGAAAAACCTTTTTACTTTTTGCCATGGGCGAGCCCACAGCAATATCATATCTTCTCCACTATAGTCGAGTATTACGTGTTAAAAGTGAAACAAAAACATCTCTCTATTGTATGTATATGGATGTATATATTATATATATATATATATATAGATATATATATATATATAGACATGTTTATATATGGATGAATATATATATAGTTATAATATAACTATATATATAAGTAGTATGTGTATGTATATAAGTATATATATATATATAGTATGTGTGTATATGTTTGTGTGTCTGTATTTGTACCCCCCAACATCGCTTGACAACCGATGGGGGTGTGCTGACGTCCCCGTAACATAAGTGATTCGGCAAAACAGACGATAGAATTAGTACTAGGCTACAAAGAATAAGTCCTGAATGATAGAGAAAGAAAGAGCGAGAGAGAATGAATGAGAGATAAAGAAAGAGCGAGAGAGAATGAATGAGAGAGAAAGAAAGTGTGAGAAAGAATGAATGAGAGAGAAAGAAAGAGTGAGAGAGAATGAATAAGAGAGAAAGAAAGAGCTAGAGGGGGTGAATGAGAGAGGAAGAAAGAACGAGAGAGAATGAATGAGAGAGAAAGAAAGAGCGAGAGAGAATGAATAAGAGAGAAAGATAGAGCTAGAGGGGGTGAATGAGAGAGAAAGAAAGAGTGAGAGAGAATGACTGAGAGAGAAAGAAAAGCGAAAGAGAATGGCTGAGAGACAAAGAAAAGGCTAGAGGGGTGAATGAGAGAGAAAGAAAGCGTGAGAGAGAATGACTGAGAGAGAAAGAAAGAGCGAGAGGGAATGTATGAGAGAGAAAGAAACTAGAAAGGGTGAATGAGAGAGAAAGAAAGAGCTAGAAACGGTGAATGAGAGAGAAAGAGCAAGAGAGAATGAATGATAGAAAAAGAGAGAGCTAGAGAGAATGAATGAGAGAGAAAGAAAGAGCTAGAGAGGATGAATGAAAAAGAAAGAAACAGCCAGAAGGAATGAATGAGAGAAAAAGAAAGAGCTAGAGAAAATGAATGAAAAAAAAATGAAGGCGAAAGATATAAATATGAATGAAACACTGTAATAATTTTCTGTAATGTTATTATGTACAGAATTAAAATGTTCAGCGAAGAAATAAATTTAATGATGATTACTGGTAATTAGCTTCTAATAAAAATAATTAAATACTCGAGAAAGAAATACGATGACATTTCCATTTTTCTTGCACAATATTTATAATAAC
Organism: Octopus sinensis; assembly: GCF_006345805.1. Taxonomy (NCBI): domain Eukaryota; kingdom Metazoa; phylum Mollusca; class Cephalopoda; order Octopoda; family Octopodidae; genus Octopus; species Octopus sinensis. The sequence continues at coordinate 4,888 of NW_021829025.1, read as the reverse complement.
CTTTGTAAATATTTGGACAAAAATATTAATTGTTAGAAAAAAATTGATTGATTTAATTAAGAAAAATTAAAATATTTATTTATATTGTTTTCTTTTGTTTTATTTGTTTCTCGTGTTTTTTAAATCTGATTTTTTAAAAACTAAGAACAAAAATTTGAAGAAAACACAAAATTTTAACTATTTCGCAGGAAAGTTACGAAGGAAGATAAAAAAGTAAATATCAATATAAATAAAAAATGCATTAAAAATATTAAAATACACAAAAAAGGGGGGAAAAAACAAAGCGGAAATGGAAATATGAGTGAGTATCAACAACACCATCGTCGTCATCATCATCATCATCATCATCATCATCATCATCATCATCATCATCATCGTCATCGTCGTCGTCGTCGTCGTCGTCATCATTATGATGATAATGATGATGATGGTGCGATGACGATGACGACGATGATGACGATGATGATGATCATCATCATCATCATTATCAACATCGTCGTTGTTTTTGTCATTTTGTCATCATCTTCCTCATAATGAAAATCGCCACCACCACCACTACCACACCACCCTCTTCCATCTCCTGCTTCTCACCATCGTCATGATCACCAGCAATATCATCATCATCATAGTTATATTATTAAAGTTTTTATTCATAATTGCTTTTAATTAAGGATCAAGATAAGGGGAAGGGGATTTTAATCCACCACACTGTGCACAGTATTACATTGGTGACTTATTCTAAAGACAGCGGAGGATTACACGCAAAAACCAACATCGGTGGCATTTGTGTGTGTGTATGTGTACGCGTATATATATGTATGCATGTATATGTATGTGTATATATTGTATGTATATCTATGTATATATGTATATATGTATATGTGTATATGCATGTATGTATATATGTATGTATATTATATATATATATATATATATATTTGTATGTATGTATATATGTTATTATATAGATATATATAATATATATGTATGCATATGTATCTGTATGTCTATGTATGATATATATTATATATATATATATATATATATATATATATATATATATATATATATATATTATATATATGAATAAATAAATGGAGTTTAACGCAGGTATAAATAAAATATTTTTACTTTCGACACATGCTTCGAAAATTCCACTGATATATAATTCGAAAGAATAAATGGTATAAACAATGTAATCTTGTCTTCAGGAAAGTGAAAAAACGAAACTCGTCAATAAGACAGTTTAGCAAAAATGATGGATATGTAGTAATGAACTGAACGCTATTAATATTGTTTGAAAAAACGTTATATGATATAACGTCAGAAGTAGCTTACAGCAAGAGTAGGGATATTAACAGTGAATGTTAAATATAAAGGAAATTAATGTATAAATTCCATATACTATATAAACGTACACAAAGGCAGAAATATAGACGTCACTAAAGTGATACAGGGCACTAATGAATCATTAAGATAGTGCTTTCCGTGGCTATTGAGTTCTTTTAACTCTTATTTCTAGCAATAACGCCCTTTGTCACCTTAGTGATGTCTATATTTCTGCCCTTCGGTTGTAAAATTGAAAATAAGCCTTACATATTATTTAAATATATATATATATATATCTACGTAAATGTATATTCATATACATATGTATACTCTCTGGTAAACATCCACTAATGTTATATCGCCTGAAGAAATGAATCCATGAAGATGAAGTACCTGATGCCTACGAATACTACGGCCTACACTGTAAACATCCCAGGAATACGGACTGTGATTATAAGAGACAATACTTGTGGAAACACGCGTAGCGATGCATCACATGTTTATAAATCCCGTCGAAGGATTATTGTTGTTATTACTATATGTATGATATTGAGACGGAGAACAACTCTACAGAAAGAGCAGATCCGGTTTCCGCAATACAGCCAGATTCCTTTAAGTGAAAACATAGAGAGATATGCAGGTAACATCAAACGAAATTTCACAATTTCCCCCTTCTACCAATGCAAAGATACCATTTCTATAAAAGAACGTTTAAATAAAGAAAATGTTTTTCATCGAAAATTACAGAACACTTCTAAACCTGCACGTCTAACCAAATTTGATCTCTAATATTTTAATTCACAATTACATAGCTACCACTGTACATATTTCTCCTCACTACTCTAGAGTTTGAATTTTTGTGTGATATATATATATAATATATATATATCCCACTCCCACTGAAAGATGAACAATTGTCCCCCCCCCCCACTGTCCACAAAAATAGCCACAACCTATTACTTCCCCTTAGATTTTTCTACTTGTTGAATCATTCATTCAGAAACGACCACTCAACATGGACAAAGTATTTTTCTTAAGAAAATACGTATTTAAATAAATTTTGATGTCATGATAAGCGAAAGCGAAACCGGTCGACAAACAGTATAAAATATATAAAAAATGATATTAAAACTATGGGAAGTGTGAGCATTTTCCTTCTTTAATTTCTTATATATATAATATATATATATATATATATATATATATATATGAATGTGGAAAAATGGATATTAATTTGAACATCAATTTTAACACTAGTGGTCTAGCATATAAAATACTGAGACTAAAAAAATAGTATTTATTACCTAATAATATAAGAGGAAATTTTACGACTATGTGGAAACCCTTATGCTAGAAGAAGATCTGCAATGGTCTTAACCACCAAAAATTGTACTCTAGAAAATTGAGCAACGCTTACGTTTCTGGCGTTTGCTAAATTTTCTAGAGAACAATTCTTGGTGGTTAAGACTATAGCGGATCTTCTTCTAACCTAAGGGTTTCCACATAGTGGTAAAATCCCCACTTATATTTATGTATATATATATATATATATATATATAAATACATATTGTTATGCATGGGCGTGTGTGTGTACAAACAAATAGTCATTCATAGTTATTTCGTTCCAAAATGGTTAACAGAGGGCGGGAGAGCTAGTCACAGTGATGCTAACCGCCAAGAAGCCCCATTAAATTTTTCAAATATAAACAAGCAAAATAAAAAAAAGAAACATGATAATTCAAAGCTCAGAAATACACAAGTTACAACAAGAGATAATTTGAGATAATCATGAAATAAAAAAAGAATGGAAAAATTAACCACGATAGCACCAAAAAACAGCAACAGCCATTGCTTTTCTGAAGTTGCACTTCTTATGAGGAGAGCGACAAGAGAGAGTTCCACGGAAAATATAAAATGGAGAAGAGCTCGTGTTGTTGCTCGAGGAACTTAGCCAAGAAAGAAGGAGGAGGAACAAGTAGGCCGGCATTAGAGAGAAGATATCGATGACGAGACCGCCTATAACTAAATGCTACGCGGCATTTTCGTCCGTTCTGGCATTCTGAATTCAAATTTCGGCGAAGGTGTCTTTGCTTTTTTATTGACACCTTCTGGTGTCAATAAAAACATGCATCAGTCGAACACTGCAATGCATGTTGTCGGCTTGACCCCGCATCGGACTTGCTGACCTTGTGGCAAAATTTGAAACCGTTATTATTATTATTATTATTATTATTATTATTATTATTATTATTATTATTATTATTATTTATTATTATTATTATTTATTATTATTTATTATTATTGTTATTATTATTATTATTATTATAATCATTTATTTATTATTATTATTATTATTATTATTATTATTATTATTATTATTATTATCATTATTATTATTATTATTAAGTGAAAAAGCAGTGCATGCCATCAAAGTGACACTGGGGTAAAATATACTAAGCCCAGTATACCCATCATGACTACCCATCAGATAAGGGTACACTAGGCACATGCATCACAACCATATGTGCGCGACATGGTGATCTCATATCAAGATAAACAGCACATGACTTGCAGGTGGGGGCCACGCTAGAATTTTCTTCTCGTCAAGTAACCCATCCCGCTCAAAAGGTCCCTGAATAAGGGTTGTTTAAGTATATAATAATATAATAATAATAATAATAATAATAATGAATAAAATAATAATAATAATATAATACTAATATATAATTAATAATAATAATAATAATAATAATAATAATAATAATTATTATTATTATTATTATTATTATTATTATTATGGTTGTTGTTGTTGTTGTGGTTGTTAAAGCGGGGAGCGGGCAGAATCGTTTGCACTTTGCCTTTCACCCTTTCGGGGTCGATGAAATTAGTACCAGTTACGCACTGGGGTCGATGTAATCGACTTAATCCCTTTGTCTGTCCTTGTTTGTCCACTCTGTGTGTAGCCCCTTGCGGGCAGTAAAAAATAGGTATTTCGTCTGCCGTTACGTTCAGAGTTCAAATTCCGTCGAGGTCGACTTTGCCTTTCATTCCTTCACGATCGATAAATTAAGTACCAGTGAAACTATGGGGTCGATGTAATCGACTATTCCCCTCCCATCGAATTTCAGGCCTTGTGCCTACAATAGAAAGGATTATTATTGTTATTATTATTATTATTATTATTATTATTATTATTATTATTATTATTATTATTATTATTATTGTTATCAACATTATTGTTATTATTAATATTATAATCATCATCATCCTCATCATCATCATCATCATCATTATTATTATTATTATTATATTATTATTTATTATTATTATTATTATTATTATTATTATTAATATAACATATTATATTATTATTATATTATTATTATTATTATATTATTATTATTATTATTATTATGATTATTATTACAAAGAAACAATGTTTGAATCAAAACCAGATCTATGAAAAAAGAAGTCTACGTAGGAAGCAAGAAAATAGGTCTATCACTTAAAGACGTAGCATTTCCTTCCTTCTTTCTGTCTTTCTTTCTTTCTTCTTCCT
>NW_021829024.1:0-6863 GCF_006345805.1 Octopus sinensis | reverse complement strand
CAAGCACTCTGCTGCCAGTGCAATGCTTTCTATAGCAGAAACATCTGTAAGCTAAGGATGGTGGCGGATTTCTGCCATGATGTAATCTAAGAATACATCAATAAAATGCTGCCGAAACAGCTGTATTGAATTTTAAACCCTACTTGTGTTCTACTTTTATACATGCATTACATTTGGAACCATCTCTGAGTTGGATCTCTAGTTTATACTAGATTCGATACCTACGTATATATGCATCTGTCTATGTGTATTTAAATCGACAGATACATGTGTGAGTGCATATATGCATACATGCAGCATACAACCAACGAGCGACAGCTTTAAGTTGCTCCAGCGTATTGCAAGTTCAGTACTCGACCTATCCTGTCGTCCTACTTGTTGAAATACCTAGACTCTAGGAATCCTGCAAATGACCTACAAGCATACATGCATACAAACATGTAACCACATGTGAACCGTTGACGATTTTTTTCCTCCGTCTTCTTTTAATATTAGACTTTCTTCTGTTTCTGAAGAAGAGCTTTGCTCGAAACGTAAAACCACCTTTCCTTCCTTCCCTGAGCGTCTGCTAATACTTTACATGCATCACATCCTCGCCATATTTTTTGTTTTTGTTGTTCGTTTTTTTTTGGTGGGGGGGGAGAGATTTGCTATATATATATATATATATACATACACACATACACACACACACAAGAGTTAAGTATTGGAGTAGATAAGATCCGGCAACCCTGGTTGCCTACCGTGAAATGTAAAGAGAACTTTTAATCAATTTATCGTGCTTTGATAAGAACAAAATCCACAACCTTCCACCTCAATAAACTACTATTGTCCTTGAAAGTAGTTTTTAATATTTACTACGATTTGCTTGAAGCTAACTGTCTTCCTACCCATCGATCCTTGGATCTTAAAGGGCTGCGAGCTGGTAGAATCGTTAGCACGCCGACCGAAATGCGTAGCGGTATTTCGTCTGCCGTTACGTTCTGAGTTCAATTTCCGCATTTCATTTTTTCGGGGTCAATTAAATAAGTACCAGTTACGCACTGGGGTCGACGACTTAATCCTTATCATATTCTGTTATATTCTGTGTCACGCTGAATCTCCCCGAGAATTACATTAAGGGTACACGAGTCTGTGGAGTGCTCAGCCTCCTGCATATTAATTCCAAGAGCAGGCTGTTTCGCTGATCGGATTAACTGGAACCCACATCGTCGTAATCGACGGAATGCTACGATATATAACAGCAATAATAATAATAATAATAATAATAATAATAATATGTATAACAGCAAAAGAATAAGACCTCGATATTTGTAGAAATAGAGGATTATCTCTTATTATAAAAGGCAGATTTTATCTGCCTCCCTTTGGGAGTTATAGAAATCTACAATATAGGATTTCTTCAATTACAATTTACCTAGCATTTTTAAGAGTAGAATGCATCGGGTCATGCCAGGTCCAGTTTTTAAAAATTTAAACTCCAATTAAGCAAAATTACAGAAAACTCACATTCTGGTGTGTGTGTCAAATGCTTTTCTTAGTCTGGTTTACACCACACGCAAACGCACACCACAGTGTGCAACGAATAAAATGAAAGTAAATAGCGACAGAGTGATTTGAGGAAGACTAAACAGAAAGTATTTAAACCACTACTCAAAAAATAAAAAACACAGCAAACAGAAATAATAAATACATAACGATTACTCCTCACACAATTTCTTCAATTAGAATTTACCTCCTAAGATTTTCAAAGTACTCCATTCGCTCATTGCCATAATATATTTCTTTCAATTTCACCCCCAATTAAGACAAAATTCGAGAAAACTCAATATTTTAACATTTCACTCCGAAAGCATTGATGTACATGTGTGCGTGCGTGAGTGTGGTGTGTGTGTGTGTGTGTGTGTGTGTGTGTGTGTGTGTGTTGAGGTTGTGCGACACAGAAAGTGTGGTGTGTAAGTGTAGAGGCTTGTTGTTTAGTGTGTGTGTAAAGAGACCGACAGAGTGAAAGACAGAAAAACTGAAGTTTTCACTATGATATCATCAAGTGCGAAAAAATTCGAAGGGTTTTGAACAATTGAGATACAGATGTCACGCCTGTATTATGAAACCATTGCTAAGCTGCCGTAATTGCTTAATTAAGACTTTGTTTAAATTGAAAGGGCAAATATGTGAGAGGTTGAAAAAAATACCCCAGAAAAAAAAATGTACTGCTGGTATTTATTTATAATTCACTACTATTTTGCTACAATGTCATGAAAAAGAAAAAATTTAGGTATGTAAATCGAATTCGCCACCCCCTTTTCCCCGTTCGCGTTTGTATAAAAAAATTTTATTTAAGTTTTAAAAAATTATTTACTTTGTTCAAAAATATTAATATTAATTAATTTTCAAGAATTATTTAATTTTATTCTGTAAAATAGTAATTAATTCATTTATCTGTAAATCCGCGAGGTTGTTACTCAGGCACCTAGAATGGTAACCTTCAACTAAACACTATCTCCTCCGAGACCCTGCGGCGCAAGTTGACCAAAATTGAGAGTATGTAGAAGAAGAAGGGTTGCTCTTCCTTCCGTAGAACATAAAATCAATCGGACCATGTTAACACCAAAAATTATTTACATCAAAAAGATGCTTTTTTCTATGAAAATCCCTATTTTTTACGATTTTTTCACTGCTGTGTCGCCACTTTTCGGTGTATTTCGACCAGAAAAATGTTCACAAAATTTTTACTTTTCAAAATTACAATTCCAGCGGGTCGAAACAAACCCGAGCAACGCCGGGCGATACTGCTAGTATGTTATAAAATAGAGCAAACAGTAAATGGTTGTTATTATTGTACTCAGAGCTTCGAATGTCGGAGCGAAGTGCTACGATGCATTCTCGTCGGCTTTTACTGGCTACAGAGACGCTACGAAAAAAATTGAACACGAAAAGCTGACGATAATAAAAAAATGTGTCGACTCTGAAGAGGAAGAGGAAGAGGAAAAGAAGGCAGAAGAATCAGAAAGCAATGTTGATGATATCAATAACAACAACAACAACAACAACAAACAAGGATAATAACGATGTCTAAATAGTAATAAATCTAAGGAGGAGGAGGAGGAGGTGCAGTAGCAGCAGCAGCCGCAGAAGAAGAAGAACCAATAGTGGAACAGTACTAGCAGTAACAACAACAACAACAACAACAACAACAACAACAACGGCAGCAGCAGCAGCAGCAACAACAGTATCAGTTTTAGTGAAGTGTTGGGTATTCTTTTAACTCCATTCATTGAGCCACGTGCTGTGACGACATCACTGCAACTCGTTTCGAGTTGAATTCTACCAGAGCAAGCCGGAAGCAACTCCATCGTCTTGCCAAAGAAACAGCAGTGAGGTTGGTTGTGCTCAGTTTAATACAGCATTCAGTGTTCTTTTCTAGCCTCCAAGTGGTTCTGTTTAGTCTAGCAGAGGCCTAAGCGTAAACAAATGCAATATATTCGCTTTCCAGCTTTTATTTCTGTTGAGAGAACAAAAACAACAAAGAAGAAGAAAAAAAAAAAGAAGCTAAAATAGTAAACTCTAGAAAATATTAGGAGCAAAGTATTAATGGAATGTTAATCTGCTATATAAACATTGTCGGTGGCTCAGTGATAGGTGGCTTGTCAAGTTTACCTACGGAGGTGCAGAGTTCAAGGCTTTCCAATTTGTATATCATGTTTGTGAATTCGAAAAATGAAAGAAAAGGTGAATCAGTTGACTCGATTTGGTATTGGAATTATTTCTCCGACATAAATCATGAATTCTCATTGCCAACAGCCGATCCGTTGTTGTTTGTTTCGTTTTCTTTCTTTCTTTCTTTCTTTCTTTCTTTCTTTCTTTCTTTCTTTCTTTCTTTCTTTCTTTCTTTCTTTTTTTGCAATTCATTTTATTCTGCACTAGCTCATCCGTGCGGGCTTTTAACCTGGCGCCTGCAAAGGGCTAATTGGGCCTGAGACCTAAAACTAAAGAGAGCTAAATAGCATGACTACAATACATCTATAATTACTATATGCCCCAGGCGCAGGAGTGGCTGTGTCGTAAGTAGCTTGCTTACCAACCACATGGTTCCGGGTTCAGTCCCACTGCGTGGCACCTTGGGCAAGTGTCTTCTACTATAGCCTCAGTGGATTTGGTAGACAGAAACTGAAAGAAGCCCGTCGTATATATGCATATAAATATATTTGTGTGTGTGTTTGTGTGTAGTGTTTGTTGTCCCCCCCCCCCAACATCGCTTGACAACCGATGTTGGTGTGATTACGTCGGCAAAAGAGAGCGATAGAATAAGTACTAGGCTTACAAAGAATAAGTCCCGGGGTCGATTTGCTCGACTAAAGTCAGTGCTCCAGCATGGCCGCAGTCAAATGACTGAAACAAGTAAAAAAGAGGGTGGTATCTGATCAGAGGTTGAGGATGGATAAAAATTAATTTTGCAATGCAATGCAATCATTCTAGTGTTCGAGTCCCAAGCTGAATTCCAACTGTTGGCCAGTTTGTTCCAAATTTCTTATCTCGACGAAGCGAATGTCATCAATCTGCCCCCTTGATCTCTGATGTCATCTGACAAACGCCACCAAGATGGCGTGAATGTATCAAGCTTTACCTGCTAGAAATAACAACTCAAATGCTTTTAAGTCTTTTAAGAACCAAATGAAGGGTAAGTTTTCAATCCCTGGATCGTCCTGATTCCAAAAAGGTATACTATGTCTATATAGAGCAAATGTAGACTGAGATACAGGGGTCCCAGACGGACGGACAGAATTTCGCTTTTATTATTATAGATTAACGAAGCTCGCTTCGTTGTGGGAAATAGGTGCAATTAAGGAATAACTGCAAAAAGACCAATGTCTTAAACAAAATAACATTTATCTCTAATCTACTCATCACTCTTAGACTATATTTACAACATTTATGGATTATCGGGATTAAGAGAATAGGCTGAAAAGATCATAGGCTGATTATGAAAGAATGATGCTAGAGCCGTGAAATTTTGCATACAGTAATTTCAACTCCTCTTATTAATAACTATATTGTTTCTTTCCAGGTAAACTAACATCTGATTGTGCAAAGAAAACTTCAGGAGTAACTCGCATCGGCTTCTGAAAATGGACAAAATCTGACATCATGGCACGATGAAGTCCCTGCAGAAAAAGGGTTTAGTTTGTAGAGAAAGGAATACTGCATCATTTTGGTTTCGCTTCCTTTTAGACTGATTAGATCTGTGCAGGAGTGATTAAATTTCACTAATTTAATTCGTTTAAATATAATTAAGTAACATAATTGAATTATTCTTCTTTTCTAATTTCATTATAACTCATGATCACAAAATTGTAATAACATTTCGATTGGGATTATCTGAATTTATTAAATATAGGGAGGCTGAGACGTTGAATCTTTTTTACTTACAATTTGCGTTCGTAAACTTGTCTCTCTATTTCTATATTATAAACACTGCGTATAATGTTGTTTCATGAAGAGATGCGTTTTTAGGAACGTATCTAGAGCGCTAAACAAAGCACTACCGTACACAGACACACACACACACAACACATATACATATATATATATATCATATATACATATATATATATATATATATATATATATATATACTTTATTTAAGAGCAGCAGAAATTCAACAAAATCTGTTACTCTTTGAGTTTCTCGTTGCCGTTCATCAGACAGTTTTTGCTGTAATATTAATTATTATATTTACAGATAATTCCTCTATTTACATAATACCGAGGTCTCTTTCATTCTTTTGTTTGTCTTACCATTTCTATCAATATATATATACATATATATATATATATTATATATATAGTATATATACATATATATATATATATATATATATATATATACATATATATATAATATATATATATATATAATAATATATATATATATCATATGGTGCTATTAAGTTAGACCATGGCCTGGGCCAATAATGCCGAACCCTCATCAAAGTTATATATCTATATATAGTATATCTATATATATATACATTATATATATATATAAATATATATATATATTATATATATATATAGATTACTATATATACATACATATATATATATATATATATATATATATATATATATATATATATACTATATATATAACACATACATACAGTGAGACAGAAAGAGAGTGGGAGAAGAGAGAGAGAGAGAAATAGAGAAGGCAAGTGAGAGATGAATGAACGGATAGACAAACAGATCGACGATAGATAGATAGATAATAGATAGATAGATAGATAGATAGATAGATAGATAGATAGATAGATAGATATATAGATAGATAGATAGGAAGACATTTCTGGTTGTAGTTAACGGATAATTATAAAAGAGAAAGATTAACGGACAAATGATGTTGACCATGTGCAACAGTGGTAGACATTAAAGGATGGTGAAAGATTGAGCAAAGACCGTGGAAGAGGTGTTGGGGAAGAGGGTCTTAATGAGTTCTCAGTAGTGACAACCAGATACAGGAGAGACACAGGAAGGAGGAAGGGTTACACACCAACACATCTCGTTTCCAAATTTTGCAAAATCACCCCTTAACCCCCGCATGCCCGTTTGGATATGAAGTGGGTAGGGTTGAGTAAATCGTTTGAAAATTTCGAGAATTAACCCATGAAATATATTCAGGACAAAATATGTTGGACTGAGAGAGAAGAACGATGGTTCTCCAGAGAGCGATTAACGGGCAAGTGACGGGAATGGCAGTCGAGGGAGCGAGCGTGGGAAGGAGGTGCGGTTTAGAGATAAAAGTGTATATAGATTAAAGTGAGACAAAGCAATTAAAACAAGGAAAAAAAACTAATGGTTCTACTC
>NW_021829023.1:0-7006 GCF_006345805.1 Octopus sinensis | reverse complement strand
ACTTGTGCCTGGGAGGATAACTTTCTAGGTGCAATAGAAGAGACCCGAAGGGGGTGCCCTTTCGTTCTGGAGTTTATGTACACTGAGTTCTACACCAGATCATTAATCTTGTAAAGCCTAAGTGAAATACACACACCACACACAGACACACACATATATATATATACATATATATATGTATATATATATATTATATGCATATATATATATATGGTAGACGGAAACTGAAAGAAGCCCATCGTATATATGTATATTTATATGTATGTGTGTGTATATGTTTGTGTGTCTGTGTTTGTCCCCCCACCCGCGAACATCGCTTGACAACCGATGCTGGTGTGTTTACGTCCCCGTAACCTTGCGGTTCGGCATAATACACCGACAGAATAAGTACTAGGCTTACAAAGAATAAGTCCTGGGGTTCGATTTACTCGACTAAAAGGCGGTGCTCCAGCATGGCCGCAGTCGAATGACTGAAACAAGTAAAAGAGTAAAGAGAAAAGAGAAGACACACACACATACACACACACATATACACACCACACACACACACACACGCACACACACACACGCATGCACTCACACACATATATATAATGGATGAGAAGCTAAGCTGCCTGTCAACATTTCCGATCTGACAACAGCCATTGTGTTGCTGCATAGAACGTTTAAATAAACGCATCTAATACTTCGTTGTTCAATTTTTAAACTGCCTTCATGAAAGGAAAACGGGTCACACATCTATTTCACGCATGGCTGATGAACCAACCAGATAGCTTCTCTCTTGGAAGGCGGCGAGCTGGCAGAATCGTTAGCAGCCGGGCGAAATGCTTAGCGATATTTCGTCAACCGCTGCGTTCTGAGTTCAAATTCCGCCGAGGTCGGACTTTGCCTTTCATCCTTTCGGGGTCGATAAATTAAGCACCAGTTACGCACTGGGGTCGATGTAATCGACTTAATACCTATGTCTGTCCTTGTTTGTCCCCTCTATGTTTAGCCCCTTGTGGGTAGTAAAGAAATACGTATTTCGTCTGTCTTTACGTTCTGAGTTCAAATTCCGTCGAGGTCGACTTTGCCTTTCATCCTTTCGGGGTCGATTAAATAAGTACCAGTTACGCACTGGGGTCGATATAATCGACTTAATTCCTTTGTCTGTCCTTGTTTGTCCTCTCTGTGTTTAGCCCCTTATGGGTAGTAAAGAAATAGGTATTTCGCCTGCCGCTACGTTCTGAGTTCAAATTCCGCCGAGGTCGACTTTGCCTTTTATCCTTTCGGGGTCGATTAAATAAGTACCAGTTACGAACTGGGGTCGATGTAATCGACTTAATCCGTTTGTCTGTCCTTGTTTGTCCTCTCTGTGTTTAGTCCTTTGTGGGTAGTAAAGAGATAGGTACGTATTGCAAGAACACACGCATACATACATACATACATACATACATACATACATACATATATATATAATGTATACATATATATATATACCTGTATATATATATATGTTTTCCACCTGCCTTCGTCTTTTGTTTATTTTCATAAAGCTTCCCGTTATATATATATATATATATATATACGACGGGCTTCTTTCAGTTTCCGTCTACCAAATCCACTCACAAGGGTTTGGTCGCCCGAGGCTATAGTAGAAGACACTTGCCTAAGGTGCCACGCAGTGGGACTGAACCCGGAACCATGTGGTTGGTATGCAAGCTACTTACCACACAGCCACTCCTACACCTATAATAATGATAATAATAATAATCCTTTCTACGATAGGCACAAGCCTGAAACTTTGGAGGAAGGGGCCTAGTCGATTACATCGACCTCAGTACTCAGCTGGTACTCATTTTATTGACCCCGAAAGGATGAAAGGCAAAGTCGACCTTGGCAGAATTTGAACTCAGAACATAAAGACGGACTAAATGCCGCAAAGCATTTTGCCTGGCGTGCTAACGATTCTGCCAGCTCGCAATAATAATAATAATAATAATAATAATAATAATAATAATAATAATAATAATAATAATAATAATATAGTAGTAGTAATAATAATAATAATAATAATAATAATAATAATAATAATAATAATAATAATAATAGTACGGAAAAGACTCGTCGAAAACGGAGGAAAATTTGAAGAAAGAAGGAAAAAAAATAATAATAATAATCGAAGGTATCAATACCTGGGTGGTTTCACTCCTTAGATATAGAGCAGGGGTAATCGCATGGACAGTAGACGAACTAAACAGCTAAGACGAAAAGACAAGGAAGTTGCTAACTAGATATGGGATACTCCACCCCAAAAAGTGACACAGACAGACTGTATATACCAAGGAAAAGAGAAGGAAGAGGACTGATTGGATGCGAACACAGCATTAGAGCAAAAGAAAACAACATAGCATGGTATGTAAAAAATACCGCAGAACCGCTATTATTAGAAGTAGGAAGGTCAGGCTTGTGTAGGATGAAAGATTGCAAAGATAAAGCACTGTACAAGGACTTGAAAATGAATGAAACTGAAAATAGGTGGGTAAAGAAAAGAATGCATGGACAATTTCATAGGGATGTTGAAGATAAGACAGGCAGAGAAAAAATATGGTTGTAAATGACTAAAAGTGATTTAAAACCAGAAACGGGGGCTCTAATCTGTGCTGCCCAAGAGCAAGCACTAAGAACAAACTACGTAAAATACAGAGCAGACAACACATCAGAAAGTGATAAGTGCAGAATCTGTGGACAAACGGTGAAACCGTATGGCATATTAACAGCCAATGTACGCCACTAGCCCAGGAGGAATATAAGAGAAGGAATATAAGATATAGTTTTTTTTTCTCAATTAAGATTATGTCTGGCTTCCTATTCTCTATCTCATGGTCGCACTGAATCATAAAATCCCATAGGATCTTTGCATTTCTATTTTCGACGATGCAGGACAAATGTACGTTCCCACGGTTTTATGGAACGCATTCTTACCTGCAATCGATTTTTGTAATTTTTTCAAGACTTATACACGCCCTGATACCGTCGGTATCTATATATCAAATTTGAGCGCAATCGGAAGGAGGATGCCCGAGATCCTAGAAGACACAGAGACAGACACACAGAACGGATATATATATATATATATATATATATATATGATAATTTGTAACTGAATTATTGGAAGTCACCTGAAGATTGTCGATCAAGACAAGAAACGATTGTAGTGGCGGTTTTTTTTGACTATATTAAAATTTATGTATTGATTAAGTCTTCCTTGTTTGTTTTGCAAAATAGTGGTTTTGTCTCAAATAATATTTATATATGATATATATATAAGTCATATGATTTTAATATATATATATATATATATTAATTTACAGATAAATTTCGTCTATTTACATAATATTAAGGTCTCTTCTTTCTTTTGTTATCTTACCGTTTTTACCTATATATATATATATATATATATATAATATGTATGTATGTATGTATGTATGTATGTATGTATGTATGTATGTATGTATGTATTTATGTGTGTGTGTGTAAGGAGGGTGAAAGTGAGACAACTAAGAAGAACTAAAATAGCAACATCAACGGCATCAACATTGTAGCTGACTGATTAAATGATTTGAATTTGTAGAGTGGCTTCCACACACATACAAACCACAAACACACAAACAGGAATTCATACAAATGCAAGTACTGAATCACTAATCCAGTCCCACGTTCTCTCTCTCACACACACACATACGCACATACGCAACACACGCACACGCGTATATATACTATGCAATACATACATATATATTATGTGTGTGTAAATATATATACATGCGATCTATATACATACGTGCATATATACCAATTCATGCCTTTTTTCAGTCATACACACATACACGCACGCACTTATACACGCATATATATACTATGCAATACATACATATATATGTGTGTGTGTGTAATTATATATACATGCAATCTATATACATACGTGCATATATGCCAATTCATGCATTTTTTCAGTCATACACACACACACACAGATACACACTCAGACACACACTCAGACACACACACACACAACTGATATACACAATATCTTCTACACACATGCCTTTAGGCACGCATACTCCCACGCAATCTCTCATCGACGTACATCTATTCAAATATAAGTTATACATACGTTCCTACATACATATATACATACATATATGCATGCATGTCGCCTTCACACACACCTACACATTCATGCACAGATGTACTCAAACGCGCACACACACAGACAGGCATCCTTTGCACCAGAAGCACATAAACAGACTCACACATTCACGCTTGCATGCACAAAGTTCATCTCCTTTTCACACTTACACTCGGGCGCGGAAAGAACAGCAACGCAGATGGGGAAAAAAGCGACAGCAAAAATGAACAAAGTAACACAGCAACAATAACAACAATAACAATAAGATGCAAAGAAAGTAGAAGGAACAAAACAAGACAAAAGAAAAAGAAAGAGAGAGAAAGAGAGAAGAAAAATATGCAGAGTGACCTATTTTTTGCACATGTTCATTTAGTAATAAAGGAAATGAGGACATTGTATGAATATTACTGTACTCGTGTTGAGTTAAGAAGACTAAGCTACAACAAAACACACGTGTACATGTTTCTTCATTATAAGTTGAATGTGTGTATGTATGTATGTATGTATGTATGTATGTATGTGTGTATGTATGTATGTATGTATGTATGTATGTATGTATGTACGTTTGTATGTATGTATGTATGTATGTATGTGTGTATGTATGTATGTATGTATGTATGTGTGTATGTATGTATGTATATATGTATGTATGTATGTATGTATGTATGTGTGTATGTATGTATGTATGTATGTATGTATGTATCCATGTATGTGTGTGTGTATGTATGTATGTATATATGTATGTGTGTATGTATGTATGTATGTATGTTATGTATGTATGTATGTATGTGTGTATGTGTGTTATGTATGTATGTATGTATGTGTATGTATGTGTGTATGTATGTATGTATGTATGTATATATGTATGTATATATGTATGTATGTATAATGTATGTATGTATGTATGTATGTGTGTGTATGTATGTATGTCATTATTCAGTTTCATTTCAAGATTTCTTGCTAACAGAGAAAGAGCCGCTTCTAACCTAGATCTAAGGTTCCTTCATTGGAATTTCACCATCACCAACAGGGTATTTTTGTATGTATGTATGTATGTATGTATGTATACATGTATGTATGTTTGTATGTGTGTTTGTATGTATGTATGTATGTCTGTCTGTTTGTCTGTCTGTCTGTCTGTATGTATGTATGTATGCATGTATATATATATGTAAGGGTGCCATTGTTCAGTTTTATTTCAAGATTTCCCGCCAATAGAGAAAGAGCCGGTTTCTAACCTAGTTTCAAGGTTCCTTCATTGGAATTTCAACATCAACAATGGGGTATTTTTGTATGTATGTATGCATGTATGTATATGTGCAGATTTGTATGTTTTGTTTTATGTATGTATTCTCATGCATATAGTTGCATATCTAGACATGCTAATATATACCTAAATGCTAAACTTCTGGAAAGTTTTACAGATTTTTACAGTTCCAGTGATGGATTGGATCGGTAGTCTTCGAATTAGCTTTCTCCTTTCTGAGAAGCCTAATTTCTCACCACTGGTATTTAGGCATGTATGTAGTATGTATGTATGTATGTATGTATGTATGTATGTATGTATGTATGTATGTCATTGTTCAGTTTTATTTCAAGATTTCTTGCTAATAGAGAAAGAGCCGGTTTCTAACCTAGATCTAAGACTCCTTCACTGGAATTTTTGCTACATCAACAGGGTATGTATGAATGTTTACAGACTTGTATGTTTTGTTTTATGTATGTATTCTCATGCATATACTTGCATATCTAGACGTGCTCATATATATTTAAATGATAAACTTCTGGAAAGTTTTACAGATTTTTACAGTTCCAGTGACGAATTGGATCTGTAGTCATATAATAATAATAATGAAATTATTATATACAGTGCTTGAGTTCACCACAACTTTTCAAAAGTGCGTATAAAGTATATGCAGTAATGTACAAATGTCTGGGATGTGAACAGTGTGTGAGTCAGATACATGCTTGCGTGTGTATGGAGGGGAGAAAGATCAGGTGTAGTGTTGGCGAATTTCCGGAAGCATGGAAGTTTTGAAGGATGCAGTGCTCCGACAACTCTCAGTGGGTAAAAAAGTTTCCGAAAGTCATGGGAGCTGTGCTGTTTTCTGACTTAGTAAACATGTCCACGGGTGTTAGACAGGTGGAGTTTGTAAATGTGCTCAGAGCTATATATAAATTAGGGTATCTACGAGATACCACCATGCTGAAAATAGCAGCCATGATCTGACTCTAAAACCACCATAATTGTCCATATATCAACACGGAGAGAAAACTAAGAGACAAGATGAAACTAGTAAAAAATTACTGGATAATTCTAGATACCGGATTTCTGACTTTGCATTTATGAATGCTTTGCCTCGTCAGTAGAATACACACAGAAGATAAACATAAATACATATATATATATAAATGCAACATACGAATACTTAACATACGAATACTCAACATAAGAAAATTTATTTCGTCACTGTATTTACTGCGGCGATATTTTGACCATATCTCACATGGAATTAAGAAGCGGGCATTTTGAACTGGCCATGATGCATACCTGCATATATATGTAGGTATACGTTCGTCTATGTAAGTATCCGTATGTTGTATATATATATATATATATATATATATATAATCTTCGTGAGTTATTTTTGAGTAAACATTATCTGGGAGAATTATTCTTAAAGTAGCGGAAATGGCTAAAAAACTTTTTGGCTGCTATTTCTAGAAAGTTCAGTATGTGGGTAAGTAATTTATTTTACTAAGCCCTAATTATATAAGATAATATTTGAATACGCCTTAAATGGTCCTTTTACATACTGAACACTACTTGGTGAA
>NW_021829022.1:5000-7006 GCF_006345805.1 Octopus sinensis | reverse complement strand
TGTTTATTTTGATATGAGATCACCATGTCGCGCACATATGGTTGTGATGCATGTGCCTGGTGTTACCCTTATCAGAAGGTAGTCATGATGGGTATATGGGCTTCGTATATTTTACCCCAGTGTCACTTTGATGGCATGAATGCTCTCTCACTCAATAATAATATAAATAATAATAAAAACGGTTTAAAATTTTGAAAATTAATGATAATAATAAAAATTTCAAATTTTGGCACAAGGCCAGCAATTTCAGGGCAGGGGGTAAGTTGATTACATCGACTCCAGCACTCAACAGGTACTTATTTTATCAACCCCTAAAGGATGAAAGGCAAAGTCGACCTCGGTGGTATTTGAATTCAGAATGTGAAAGACGAACAAAATGCCGTGAAGCGTTTTGACCGACGTTTTAACAATCCTGCCAGTTCGCCGCCATGACAAATAACGATAATAATAATATCTATTATATTAAAGTTTCTGTTCTCACTTATCGTGTTCTACCTCAGGTATACAACTTTCTTCAATAGTTCTAGTTAATTCCTTCGTTTCTATTTCTGACAGAAAATCCAGACAGAATAGTAACTGCAACACACAGATTGGATATCGTTATATAAGAGAAAAGAGACCTTTCTGGACACTTTCTGTGGTATGTAGAAATAATTCATGTAGCTTTGTCCATTCGACATTAAGTTGAAGAAAAAGAAAAGAGAAGATTAATTCCAGGATCTAAATTTGAAAGGCTTTAGAAAAGCAGAGGTAATAGTAATTCCTGCCAAAATTGCATCATTACGTAAAGAGTTTGAAAGCTCACCAAACATATTTCTATGATTAGAGAGTCAATTAATTTTCTGATACTACAGAAATCATGTCGCCTTGGCATAAGATCTGCGCTGAATAACTGCAGAGATATGTGTAGCAGTTGGATGTTCAGCAAACAAAAGCCGGTAGGTTTAATAATACTTGAGCTGTGAAAAATACAATAATAATAAATCTTTCTACTATAGACACAAGGTCTGAAATTTGGGTGGGGGGTGGACTAGTCGAATATATCGACCCCAGGGTTTCACTGGTACTTAATTTATCGACCTCGGCGGAATTTGAACTCAGAACGTAAAGACGGACGAAATGCCGCTAAGCATTTTGCCTGGCATGCTAGCGATTCTGCCAGCTCACCGTCTTTTTATAATAATAATAATGATAATAATAATAATAATAATAATAATAATAATAATAATAATAATAATAATAATAATAATACCTGTTGTCATAGGTGCCCTGGGAATGATAGCAAAAGGGGCTGATAGCTACCTAACTCAGATACCAGGAAACCCAAAAATGGCAGAAGTTCAAAAGATAGTGCTCATGGGAACTGCTCATATCCTACGCAAAATACTCTCTATGTAACCTCAAGTTTAAAACACCATAATTTTCGGGTTAAAAAAAAAAAAAAAAAAAAAAACTTTTTTTTTTTTTTAGACATTGTCATTACAACATCCCCACCCCCCAAAATATTGGCACACTAGGCATAACAACAACATGAACTCCAACCCTGTTGTTCTCTTGAGGTCTGGGTGAGACTTGGAGCCAACTTGTACAAATTATAAAGCAAAAAGTCAAACATAGAATAATAATAATAATAATAATAATAATAATAATAATAATAAATGCCTCTGATGCAGTACCAGGCAATGGCTCTCATGGCTTCTGATCTTAACTGATTTGAAGTGTTATCGTGTACATTGATTTGTCTTGGTATAAAAGATGGGCTACAGCAAATATTATGCTCAATACCACAGATTTGCTTGTCAGTTGTTTGACCGTAACCAGTTGAGCATGTCCCTTAGTGGCTGACGATATGTGCATCTCTGATCACGAGCAAAGTAGTGTGGGGAGCATCATAGCCATGGTTGGAGAAGGATTCATTGGGGTTTGAATAATTCACCTCTGGAAACATGGGTATTTCGTTCAACGTCCTTAAACAACCCTTATTCAGGACCTTTTGAGCGGGATGG
>NW_021829021.1:0-7002 GCF_006345805.1 Octopus sinensis | reverse complement strand
CAGAGATAATTGTGATCGCATATATATATTATATAAAATTTTATTATTTCATTATTAACATTATTATTATTATTATTATATTATTATTATATTATTATTATTATTATTATTGAGTGAGAGAGCAGTGCATGCCATCAAAGTGACACTGGGGTAAAATATACGAAGCCCAGTATACCCATCATGACTACCCGTCTGATAAGGGTACACTAGGCACATGCATCACAACCATATGTGCGCGACATGGTGATCTCATATCAAAATAAACAGCACAGGACCTTGCAGGTGGGGCCCAGTTAGAATTTTCTTCAGGTCGAGTAACCCATCCCACTCGAAAGGTCCCTGAATAAGGGTTGTTTAAGGATGTTGAACGAAAACCCATGTTTCCAGAGGTGGAATTATTCAAACCCCAAAGAATCCCTCTCAACACATGGCTATGTTGCTCCCCCACTACTTCTGCTCGTGATCAGAGATGCACATATCGCCAGCCATTAAGGGACATGCTCAACTGGTTAAAGTAAAAAAACTGACAAGCAAATCTGTGGTATTGAGCAGAATAGTTGCTGTAGCCCATCTTTTATACCAATACACAATATTATTATTATTATTATTATTATTATTATTATTATTATTATTATTATTATTATTATTATTAATAAAGCTGCAAAGATATCACAAAAACTGTTATTCAGTTTCACGTTCCCATTCGTCGTATAGTTTTGGTGGCGAATGGAACAAAAATAAGGTTATATGTATAAATATACAATTACATTTGGAAATGGCTTTGTTTCATTGGTCCTTTCAAGTAACGGTCTTTCCAATAACCGTTTATATGAAATTAGAATTACGATTTAAAATCATATATATTAGCTGCTATGCTTCATCGCTAAATCGACGAGTTTGTTTTTATTCTCTCTGTTTATTTTCTGTTATTCTTTTCTGTTGAAGAGCGTAGGCTCGAAACGTAAAATACTTTTTCACTTACTCACTTGTTCATTCACCTGTCTTCGTCTTTTGTTTTTCTGTAAATCTCAACTATATATATATATATATATATATATATAGAGAGAGAGAGAGAGAGAGGAGAGAGACAGACAGACAAACAGACAGACAGACAGACAGACAGACAGACAGACAGACAGACAGACAGATAGGTATATAGAAACAGATGTGTGTGTGTGTGTGTGTGTGTTCTGCTTTTAATTATTTAAATTCTTCCTCTGAAGAAGGAGCTGGTTTATAACAAAGATTCAAAGCTCCATGTTTGGAATGTAAATTTAAAAAATTCAGTTTCACATTTTAAACCCGAGAAAAGTATTGCATAGGTCTACTGCCCCGTTTGCAGATTGTATTTGTAATGTGCAAATCATCAGTCAGTTGATTTCTTTTTCTGAAAATCCAAACTTATCCAGACTGACAGTTGGGCATTTGCTTACAAAACCAAGTGCTCCAATTATTATTGCTATAAACGTAAACTTGTAATCCGGATATAGAAGCTGAAGGTTTCAAAGCCGTTGTCCATAGTTATCTACTTTCTCTTTCATTTTCAAAGAGATATTCACATCAGCAGCACAGCTGATTTCTTTGACGCTACAGGTTTTTCTTGTCTGTCCCAAACAACAATATCCAGCCTGTTACACTTACGACACTTGTCAGATGTTTTGATGTGAATGTTCCACCAGTATTCCTTGTGCTGATATTTGTGTAGGCTTACAATAACCGGGTTATTCTCTATATTTATTCCAGAACAGTCTTTTTTGCCGAATGGCATTGTGTATTATTTTTGATAAACAACGTCATGTCCCATAGATAGATAGTACCTTGATGAAATTTGGTGCAACTGCTAATCATATGTGTAATTTCTTCCACAGAAATATGACAATCTACATTTACAGTTACATCTTGAAACTCCAGGGATTTCACTGTCTCTTTTGTTGATTAGGTATTTAGCAGTAATCTTCTGTGACGTGATGTAGCGCTCACGAATCCAAGAGAGGCTTCGCTTCATGTCACTATTACTATCTTCTTCAAGTCTTCGGGAGTACTTTTCGAGAAGCTCACTTCCAACATATACGATATTATTTTCTTCACTTTTCAGCACTAAGTTAACGTATTATTTTTGCTGCTGTTGTTTAGCGAATGCTATCTAAGAGAGACTATGCGACATGTGAAAGCTGACTTCACTGATCTCAAGCTCCTACCTTCTCCAACTCTTCTTAGGTAGAGCCTGTCGATATCACCATTTTTGTGGTGATTTCCAATTGATGTTAGAATCTTGTGGGTTTTAATGTCTATGGAGTGGATTTCTACAGACCAGTCGAGTATCTCCAATGTTGGAATCAGCACTGGGATTGTAGGATATTGTTTTATAAAAGGAAAATCCAGATTGCCATATTTTTCTTAGTATGGTGTAATATTCTTGGGTCACTCTATCTTTATTTCCAATACCTTGGTATGATATGTATGTATGTATGTATGTATGTATGTATGTATGTATGTATGTATGTAGTATGTATGTATGTGTTTGTAAATATATATGTATGTGTATGCGTGTGTGTCTATATGTGTGTGTTAAATCGGGACTATTTAAAAGTAATTTTAACAATAAAAAACATAACATTTATTGTTATTAAAAAAAACTCAAAACAGTGTGTGTGTATATTTAAATTATAGCAAAATTCATGTTGCCCGGAACTTTATGTTTCTCCCTGGCAGCTTAAAAGGTTTCAGTTTACATAAGCAGACTGGAGAGCTTCATTGGAAAACGATTTTTTGTGAATAGTATTTACATACATTTTATAACCCATAAATACAAAACATTTAATATTTTAGCTGATAAACGAGTCAAAAGGCTAGACAACATATTTAAAGGTTGAAACCAGAAGTCAGGCAGATTAAGAAAAGTTACATATGAGGAAGGAAAATTAAAAAAAATAAACGTATATGAAATATATAAAATATTTAAAGTATAACCAAATTAGTAAATAAAGGGTAATACGAGATAAAAATTAGGAACACAAAGGTAAAATAAAAAATAAAAGTCAGTGTGAATGAATTAAAAATATTAATGTAAAGATATCTGAAAACAGGCCAGTAATTGGTCATGTGTGAAAATGAACTGAAGAAGCAATCAATCAATTAGTTACATGGGTAATTCAAATAAAAGCTAAAAAGTTTTTTTTTTCTTACAATGAGTTGAGGTGTAAGCTGCATTGGGTATGGTGTTATAAATGTGTGTATATGGGTGAGTGTTTTGTGTGTGTGCGTGTGTGTGAGTGTGTGTGTGTGTGTGTGTGAGGTGTTTGTTTAAATGTGCGTAAATGAGAGTTGTTTTAAAATATGGCTTGTTATTATGGCCCAATAAAAATCACTTTTTAGGTGATAACTTTCTAAAAAAATTGAGTTTATATAATGTTTTATGTGGAAACAAAGTTAACCATCTATAACAGTTTGTTAAAAGAAATTTAATTTCTGATATATGTGTGTGTTTGTTTTTATATGTCTATGTACGTGTTTATAAGCGTAGAGGTAGTTTTTATTTTGTATGCTTATTTGAGATTTGTTGAATTTACTAATTGACGTAAAATAAAAGAAAAATACACAAATAAATTAAACTGAACGAATTAAAGATTCTAATGTTCGTAAATATAAACTTGATAGTAAAGATATAAGTCCACAAGAAATACTGAAATTAGAAGTTATGTATGAAGGCGCGTGGCTAAGTGGTTACGATATTCGGCTCGCGATCTTGAGGTGGTGAGTTCAACCCCCGCTGACACCTGTACCCTTGAGCAAGACACTTTATTTTACTTTGCTCTAGTCCACTCAGCTGGAAAAAAATTAGTACTACTTGTAATTCTCTATCACGCTGAATCCCCTTGAGAACTACGTTAAGAGTTCATGTGCCTGTCTGCGGAGTGCTCAGCCACTTGCACGTTTATTTCACGAGAAGGCTGTTCCGTTGATCAGATCAGCTGGAACCTTCATCATCGTTACCGATGGAGTGCGAGTTATAAGTTACCTAGTTCAATATAAATTTGTAATGTTATTTAAAAAAATTGTCTGCTAGTCGTATAGTCACAGATTGAATCGTGTTTTTAAGAGGACAGGAAATTATGATGATCCTCTAGGGGACATTTGTCCTCGACCGTCGAGATTATTGCTCTCAATTGTAGTCATTACATAGTGCAAAATTAACGGCAAAACTTGAAAAAATCCAGCGGGGCTTCAGAAAGATTGCTTCAATGCAACATATCAGCTACTGGAAATGGTTGAAAAGTTAAGACTCTCTTTCCTATAGCAAAAATGGGAAAGATACGCAGTAGTATATGTATGGAAGATCCTGAAAGGACTTGCAACAAACTTTGCTATTGGGAGCTTAACTAATTCCCGAACAAGGCGCTACTGCATACTACCAAAGACGCCATCATCGCCAACCAGATTTAAGTTGAAAGGCTTAGAGCTTTGCAATATGCTACGGAAAGATATGTGAGACTTACATGGTATGGATGTAGATATCTTTACGAAGCACCTGTCTGAAATTTCAGATAAACCTTCTTCGCAGCAACAGACATAACTGAGGGTAGCAATTTCGAACTCCCTCATTCATAAAATGCTAAAAGAGGAGGGTCAGTAAAAGTGTAGCAACAGCAACGGCAGTACCCCCAGTATGACCACAACTTACAGGCAAAAACGATGTAAAAGAAAATTATTATATGTAAGCTACTTCGGCGGAATGCTATACAAAATTATATTTAATTTTGATGAGTATAAATTGATATAACACAGCAAAATTAAGTGTAACTTTGTATAAATTTGCAAAAGGGTTAATAATATATGAATACACGAAGTA
The DNA here is from genome assembly GCF_006345805.1 of Octopus sinensis. NCBI lineage: Eukaryota > Metazoa > Mollusca > Cephalopoda > Octopoda > Octopodidae > Octopus > Octopus sinensis. Next base: position 2,153 of record NW_021829021.1, on the reverse strand, counting down.
TCTCGATCATGATGTAATTTAGAAGAGCGTAGACATATTCAAGTAAGTGTGAAATGGAAACATATAAGCATATATAAATAGCTAAATACATTATGTAAAATAACAATCATACGCGCATTCATATATATATATATATATATATATATATATATATCACCGTGATCACCGTGACCGACCTGGCTATGATGTGTTGCTACACATCGCTGGTCACAATGCGCCTGGCATTGTTTTAGCCTTCAAATGACGCCATCCCACTGGCTAAGCGAGCAGGCCAACAGAAGAAAGAGTGAGAGAAAGTTGTGGTGAAAGAGTACAGCAGGGATCACCACCACCCCCTTCCGGAGCCGCGTGGAGCTTTAGGTGTTTTCGCTCAATAAACACTCACAACGCCCGTTCTGGGAATCGAAACCGTGATCTTACAACCGCGAGTCCGCTGCCCTAACCACTGGGCCATTGCTGTCTCCACACACACACACACACACACACACACATATATATATATAATATATATATATTATATTATATTATATTATATTATATTATATTATATTATATTATATTATATATATATATATCTATTATATATATAATATATACACAACTGCACGGCACCTTGTGGAAGTGTCTCTACAGTAGCTTTAGGACGACCAAAGTCTTTGGTGTGAATTTGGTAGACGGAAACTGAAAGAAGCCCGTCATATATATAGTCATCACTGATGAGCTTTTATTTCAAAGCAAAAGTATACAAGTATGATTATCTCGTTCGCTGCGGGGCGGTTATCTCCCCTGTCAACACATAGACATGTGCTACTTTGCAACCCTTAGGTAAATTAGCTTTTATTTCTAGCAATGTCAGTCACAATTATTGACAATTGAATTTTTCTTCTTGGTTTTATATTGCTTATAGCAGCCTTCGTTAACGTGTGTGTGTCTGTGTGTGTGTGTGTGTTTATACAGGTTAATGTTTGACAAAGGCTACAATATTTATATGGACGTCTGGATTTTTACGGTCCAGACCTCTTCCTTCAGCTGCATGTATATATATATATATATATATTATATAGAGAGAGAGAGAGAGAGAGAGAGAGAGAGAGACGCAGGAGTGGCTGTGTGGTAAGTAGCTTGCTTACCAACCACATGGTTCCGGGTTCAGTCCCACTGCGCGGCACCTTGGGCAAGTGGCTTCTACTATAGCCTCGGGCCGACCAAAGCCTTGTGAGTGGATTTGGTAGACGGAAACTGAAAGAAGCCCGTCGTATATATGTATATATATATATATATATGTGTATGCGTGTGTGTTTGCGTGTCTAGCATTGTTTGACAACTGATGCTGGTGTGTTTATGTCCCCGTCACTTAGCGTTCGGCAAAAGAGACCGATAGAATAAGTACTGGGCTTACAAAGAATAAGTCCTGGGGTCGAGTTGCTCAACTAAAGGCGGTGCTCCAGCATGGCCGCAGTCAAATGACTGAAACAAGTAAAAGAGTAAAAGAGTATATATATATATATACGGTATATTCTTTTACTTGTTGCAGTCATTTTGACTACGGCCATGCTGCAGCACTGCTTTTAGTTGAGCAAATCGATCCCAGGACATTTATTCCTTGTAAGTCTATTACATTTTTCTGTCGGTCTCTTTTGCCGAGCCGTAAAGTTACGGGGACGTAAACACACTAGCATCGGTTGTCAAGCGATGTTGGGGCGACAAACAAACACACACACACATATTTAGTTTCCGTCTACCAAGTCCACTCACAAGGCTTTGGTCGGCCCGAGACTATAGTAGAAGACACTTGCCCAAGGTGTCACACAGTGGGACTGAACCCAGAACCATGTGGTTCGTAAGCAAGCTACTTACCACACAGCTACTATACGTATATATATATATATATATATATATATATATATATATATATATACGTATATATATATACATGTATATATATGTATACATATACGTATATATATGCTTGTATATGTATATATATATACATACGTATATATATATATGTATATATATATACGCGTATAAATAATATATACGTATATGTATATATATATATATTATATATATATATATATATATATATTAAGAGAGAGAGGAAGAGAGAGAGGAGAAAGAGATAATAGATAGATGATATGGACGCGCGCGCG
>NW_021829020.1:0-7027 GCF_006345805.1 Octopus sinensis | reverse complement strand
TCACTTCTGACACCACCACCACCACCACAACTACCGTAACCACCATTGCCACGATCATCACCACTACCACAACAACCGCCATCACTATCACCCACAATCACTACTACCAACACCACCACCGTAACCTCAGCCACCTCCACCACCTCCGCCACCGCCACCACTACCACTACCACTATTTCAGTGCCATACATGAATAAACAAATACAAGAGCGAGTGGCGAGCACCGCTAATGAGCGCCATAACTGCTGAGGGGAGGGGTATAGATAAGGGCTAAGATGGGGCGGTGATGTGTCATGGTGGTGAGAGAGGAATGGAAGGGGTGTGCAGCTAATTTTGACTGAAGTGGGATGAGAATACATGAGATAGGGAGGGAGAGAGAAGAGTACAAAGGAATTGAGTGGGGGCGGGAGTGGGAGAGAAAAGGAGGCCCAGTGGAAAAGAAGTAGTGGAACTAAGAGGATGGGATGGAGAGCGTTTGAGTGATTTGTAATAAGAGAGAGGGGGAGAGGTGGGAGAGAGAGAGGAAGAGAGAAAGAGAGGAGTAGGTAGAAGAATTAGAGAGAGAGAGAGAGAGTATGAATGAGAAAGCTCACCACGAAAGGAAGACTGGGATAGGGATTGTGTATATGCATGTATGTATGTATGTAGGTATGTATGCATGTATGTATGTATGTATGTATGTATGTATGTATGTGTGTGTGTGTGTGTGTATGTTTGTGTGTGTATGTGTGTGTATGTATCTGAGCAAGATGAGGGAGAGAGCTTGAGTATACTGATGTGTGTATGCTAATGTGTGTGTGTGTATGTATGCAAGTATGTGTGTATTGTATATATATATGTATGTGTATGCGTAAGTCAACTGGAGAGTGTCCAAGAAAGAACGAGGACCAGAAAGTGTATGAGGGGCGAGAACTGAGACCGTTGCAATAAACCAGTTTCAGTAAATCAATGACCATAACTAAAAAAAAGAATTCTCAACGTCACCATATCCTTATCTCCTACAGGCTTCCATACTGGAAGTTATAATCATAAGACTTCAACAGCAACAGAATCAACATCATTAGTGCTGCTACTAGCGGTCAACATGATTGCCATCACTATCATCATAAACGCCATCACTGTTATCGAATCATCATCGCTGCAGTCGTAATCATCACCACCATTTGTATAATCCTCACTGTTGCCATAATCACTTTCACTATGAGAATGCAATTGTCTTAAATTTTATTGTAAAATCACTTTTATCATCTTTAAGTACAATCTCTATATCACAGTCATTAATACTATTCTTTTGTTTTATCCTTTTCTGCTATTTCGTCTGCCGTTACGTTCTGAGTTCAAATTCCGCGGGGGTCGCTTTTGCATTTCATCCTTTCGAGGTCGATTAAATAAGTACCAGTTACGCACTGGGGTCGATGTAATCGACTTAATCCGTTTGTCTGTCCTTGTTTGTCCACTCTATGATTATCACCTTGTGGGCAATAAAAAAATTAGAAACGTTAGCACGCCGGGCGAAATGCTTTGCGGTATTTTGTCTGCCGTTACGTTGTGAGTTCAAATGCCGCCAAGGTCGACTTCGCATTTCATCCTTTCGGGGTCGATTAAATAAGTACCATTTACGCCCTAGGGTCGATATAATCGACTTAATCCGTTTGTCTGTCCTTGTTTGTCCTCTCAGTGTGTAGCCCCTTGTGGGTAGTAGAGAAACAGGTATTTCGTCTGCTGCTACGTTCTGAGTTCAAATTCCGCCAAGGTCGACTTTGCCTTTCATCTTTTCGGGGTCGATAAATTAAGTACTGGCAGTACGTTCTAACGTTTCTGCCAGCTCGCCGCCTTAACCATAATAATATTGTAACCATAATAATATTGTGTCAAGAAATATCTCATTGCATTTTCCCTCTCACTCTCTCTCTCTCCCTCTCTCTCTATCTTTCTCTATCTATATCTCTCTCTATCTATCTCTTTTCCCCCTCTCTCTGTCTTCCTCCCTCTCTCACTCTTCTCTCCTCTCTCTCCCTCTCTCTGTGACTGTACGTCTGTCTGTTTGTCTCTCTCTCTCTCTCTCTCTCTCTTTCAGCTTCTCTTCTTTAGTTATATCACTCTCTCTCTTAACGCTTATTGTCCCTCTCTCTCTCTCTTTCTCTCTCATTCTATCTCTCTGTCTGTCTCTATCCATCTATCTATCTATCTTTAGGTTCTTCCCTTACCAGAGTTTTAATCCCAACATCCTTCTGTCTCTCTTTTTGTCCAGCGTCTCTCCACCTCCACGTTCTCTACCCTCCCTCCACTTCATTAGCTCTCTGTAGCTCATTCTCTCCATCCCATCTTTCCGATGCTCTCCCTTTCCTTCATTCACCACCATATTCTTTCACTTCCCTATTTCCCCACTTTTTTCTCTCTATCAATTGTTTTACCTCCCACTACAAACTCTCTCTCCCATCGTCGTTATACTTCACCCTCCTTTTTTCTATACAACTCACACTTCCTCGCTCACTCACTTACTCCTTCTCCTTCTCTCTTTCCCTCGCCCTCGCTCTCTCATTCACTCACTCCGCCATTTCCCAGCTCGCCACTTTGCTACATTATCGCCAAGATTAGCACAATCGTTTAATAAAGCCAATTTGTGCAATGGCTCCCACGGGTCCTCTCTGCGATTGTTCTCTCACAAACCACACAAACTTCCGCTGCTAGCCAGATTTCCCATTTATTCCATGACAATACAGCGCTGTCTGTTCACCATACGACACCAATCTTGCAGATTTCTTACCGCCCAACCCTTTCATGCTATATTTTAATGTAGTTTTTTACGCCAAGTGAGGTGGAAAAGATTTTGTTTGTCTTTTTTTGATTTTCTTTCTCTTCCATTTAAATGTGTCCATTATTCTTCTTTACTCGTATTTATCAATCTAGCCATTGATCTTCTCTCGTCTAGCGTTTTATATTATCAGCTCTTAAGCGTATATGTGTGTATACACGAACACAGACGCACATACATCCCCATGTATGTATATATATATATATATATATATATATATAATATATATATATATGTATGTGTGTGTGTGTGTGTGTGTGGTGTGTGTGTGTGTGTGTGTGTGTAAGAGAGGCTCCCGAAACATTAAAGACTTTTTCACTTCCTGAGCGTTATACTAATACATCTTTTTTTTGCCTACACCACCTGTCTTCGCCTTTTTTGTGAATTCTGCCTATATGTGTGTGTGTATGTGTGTGTGTGTGTTTGTGTGTGTGTGTGGTTTGTGTTTGGTTGTCCTTGTGTGTGTGGTTGTGCGTGTGGTTGTATACATATATATATATACATATATGTATGTATGTGTGTGTGTGTTGCTTTCTTTAGTCATTAGAATACGGTCATGCTGGGGTACCTCCATGAAGGATTTACTCGGACAAATCAACCCAGGACTTATTTTAAAGTATGGTATTCATTCTCGCAATTTGTTTTGCCTAACATCTAAGTTAAGGAGACGTAAGCAAGCCGACACCGGTTGTCAAGCACACGAACACACACATACATACATACATACATACATACATACATACATACATACATACATACATACATACATACATACATATATGCGAAGGACTTCTTTCAGTTTCTTGTTTCTTTATTGCCCACAAGGGGCTAAACACAGAGGGAACAAACAAGGACAGACAAACGGATAAAGTCGATTATATCGACCCTAGCGCGTAACTGGTACTTATTTAATCGACCCCGAAAGGATGAAAGGCAAAGTCGACCTCGGCGGAATTTGAACTCAGAACGTAACGGCAGACGAAATACCGCTAAGCATTTCGCCCGGCGTGCTAACGTTTCTGCCACCACACCGCCTTCTTTCAGTTTCTGCCGAAAAATTCGTTCACAAGGCTTTGGTCGGCCCGTGGCTATTGTAGAAGACATTTGCCCAAGGTGTCATGCAGAGGAACAGAATAGAGTCATATGGTTGCGTTGCGAATTTCTTTACAACACAGTTACGACTATATCTATGCCAATGCATGCTGATTGCATATTCATTTGTATATAGTATTACATAATATTATATATTTATTATATTATATTTCCTATTATATTTATGTTTTATATAGTATAATATAATATAATAAATTATATATATAAAATAAGCTTTGAACGGCGAGCTAATAGAAACGTTAGTACGTCGGACAAAAAGGCCAAGCAGCTGTTCTTTATGAGTTCAAATACTCCAGCGTGACACAGTGTGTGACAAGGCTGACCCTTTGAAACACAGGTACAGCAGGAACAGGAAGAAAGAGTGAGAGAAAGTTGTGGTGAAAGAGTACAGCAGAGTTCGCCACCACCCCTTGCCGGAGCCTCGTGGAGCTTTAGGTTTTTTCGCTCAATAAACACTCACAACGCTCGGTCTGGGCATCGAAACCGCGATCCTACGACCGCGAGTCCGCTGATCTAACCACTGGGTCATTCCGCCTCCACACTTAGGCAAATAAACTACATAGACGCAGGAGTGGTTGTATGGTAAGTAGCTTGCTTACAAACCACATGGTTCCTGGTTCATTCCCACTGCATGGCACCTTGGGCAAGTGTCTTCTACCATAGCCTCGGTCCGACCAAAGCCTCGTGAGTGGATTTGGTAGACAGAAACTGAAAGAAGCTTGTCGATATTGTGTGTGTTGTGTTGTAAGATATATATGTGTGTATGTGGTGTGGGTGTGTGTGTGTGTGTGGTGTGTGTGTGTGTGTGTGGGTGGGTGTGAAGTTTGTGTGTCTGTGTTTGTCCCCCCAACATCGTTTGACAACGGATGCTGGTGTGTTTACGTCCCCGTAACTTAGCGGTTCGGCAAAAAGGAACCGATAGAATAAGTACTAGGCTTCCAAAGAGTAAGTGCTGGGGTCGATTTGCTCGACTAAAAGGCGGTGCTCCAGCATGGCCGCAGTCAAATGACTGAAACAACTAAAAGAGAGTAAAGAAGTAAAAGAGAGAGAGAGGGGTAGTACATAAAGACTAAAACACGCATACTCATGAACACTCGCACGCACATTCACTTATTTATACAACACAAGGATGCAAACACACACATGCAAACATGTAGGTATACATGTTTATTCAGAAAAATACACAACGCTCAGACATACCTGCAACGAGTTCTGTAAACAAAACATTTAACTCTATGACGTTTGTTTGCAAGCTTACGTAACAGTATAAACCTTGAATGTCATTGCTTTTTATTAACTCTCATTCACTCTCAAAAGTCTCCCAGTTCCCCCTTCTCTCTTTCTCTCTCATACATACACTCTTTCTTTCTTTCTTTCTTTCTTTCTTTCTTTCTTTCTTTCTTTCTTTCTTTGTCTGTCTCTGTCTCTCTCTCTCTCTCTCTCTCTCTCTCTCTCTCTCTCTCTCTCTCTTGACGCTTCTCTCAGCCTACCTCCCCATCTCACTCTTTCTCTCTTCCCTTCATTCTTGACCTCCACTTTATCCCATTCTGCCGCAGATAGAGATAGATAGATAGATAGATAGATAGATAGATAGATAGATAGATAGATAGATAGATAGATAGATAGATAGATAGATAGATAACTTTCTTTATTGACCACACAGGGTTGAACACAGAGGGGGCAAATACAAATGTAGAGCTTTTCTTTTCGAAAGATGGAAAAGAAAAATAGATAGAGAGATAGACAGATAGATAAACGGAAGATAGATAGATAGATAGATAGATAGATAGATAGATAGATAGATAGATAGATAGATAGATAGATAGATAGATAGATAGATAGATAGATAGGAGTGGAAATATATATGATTATATATATATATTGAGAGAGAGGGGAGAGATAGATGGGAAAGAAAGAGAGTGAAGGTTACACACATTCACAAGAGTGTGTGTGTGCGCGTGTGAATGCGTACATGCATGTTTGTTCGCGATTGTATGCTTCTGCATACATAACCATTTAAGGTTTTTTCTCTTACGTCACAAGCAAACAAAAATTGTTTTGGAAATGATTATCATAAATTCGGCCTATCTAATTACATGTTGTCAAGGCTAAGACGTTTTCCACGTAGCTTATATTCCATTTACTCTCGCGATATTTTCTTACATAATATTTTTTTATTTTCCTTTCCTTGTGGTTATATCTAAAGCTATTTTTTGTAAATTTTGTTAGTTATATTTAACAATCGGGTTTATAAAACTGTCATAGCTCCATAGCTTTATTTTTCGTTATCTTTTTGATTATAATAAAACCTGTCACATCTCCGATAAACCAAAGATATATTGGGTTGTCCGGAAACTTCGTGCCGATTTATAGCAGCTTACCTTTCGACTTATTTTAGAACATGGTTGAGTCTATAAAATAGGATTTGACTACACCTCCATTTAGAGCACAGTTTAAGCTATCTTTTCGTGGAAGAAGGTTTATGTTCCCATAACCTGTGTTAATTCTGTAACCCTTTAAAATGGAAGATAAGAAAGTTCATTTTCCGCACTTGATGCTTTGGGAACCAGACAAAAATTGCTACAGCTCGACTGAGATGTGTTACTCCACCCTCCATATTCACCAGATATTGCTCCTTCGGGTTTCCACTTATTCAGGTCTCTGCAGAATAGTCTTAATGGTAAAAATTCCAATTCCTTGGATGACGTAAAAAGATACCTTGATGAATTCTTTGCCATGAAACCACCTCAATTCTGAGAAGAGGGTATTTTTAAGTTAAAGGAAAGATGGAGACACATTGTGCAACAAAATGGTTCATATTTGGTTGATTAAAAATGTAATGGCAAGTATTTATTTGGCTTTTTCTTTCCTTTAAAAATCGGCACGAACTTTCCGGACAACCCAATATTATATGCTTCTACTGGTCTCAGTGATTGTACAATGACCGAGCATGTGTGTATGTATATGCAAGAGGTGTATATGCACACATCTATAGAGAAATGTACATGAACTTCACTATATTTCCTTCTCTCTCTCTCTCTCTTTCTCAGCCCCTTTCTCTCCTTCTCTCTCTCTCCTTCTCTCTCTCTCCTTCTCTCT
>NW_021829019.1:2500-7002 GCF_006345805.1 Octopus sinensis | reverse complement strand
TATATATATATATATATATATATATATATATCACAAAACTTTGATTGACCCGAGGTTATAGCAGAAGATACCCAAGGTGCCACGCATAGGACTGAACCCGGAACTATGTTCTTGGGAACTAAGCTTCTTACCGCACAGACAGTCCCTGCACCTATATATATATATATATAACAAGTAAAGTTTTAAGATACCGCACGAAGGAAAGAAGTTTTGAAAATTCAATTTTAAAGATGTCAAAAGTAAAATGAAAAGCTTTGTATAAGCTTTGTTGTGTTAAATACTGGTTGTCGCAAAAGTATTAAAATACAGTTATACATTCTTTGATAATAATAAGAAAATGTTAAAAACAGTTTGCAAGAAAGTATTTAAGAAAGTATTCAGCAAAATGTATTAGGAGTTCAATAAAAATTGTTTGTTTGGAAGTATATATACATACACACAGAAGGAGATATATTTAATAATTTGCTATTTTTTTCTGTCTTGTGTGTCGCTAGGGAATGTTTGCTATTGTAAGGGAGAGTGTTGGAGGATGGTTGGGGTGGAGCAAGTAAGAGCAATGTGGAATTAAAAGGATTTTCTTGATTCTGGACTATTCTGTCATGGTTCAGTGGTTTTCAGAACTGGTCTTAGAGGTCAGAATGATGTGTGTGTCTCTTTGTACCTCTCTTTGTATGTGTGTATATACATGTGTTTGTGTGTGTGGGCCGTTTTTGATTGGTCCTAGAGTTTATTGTGGCTTGTGTGTATGGGCTTCTGTGTGTTTTATATTTTGTAGGTTGGTGTGTGTATATGTGTGCACGTTCGTGTGTGTGTATGTGCGTGATTAATATTTGTTAGGGTGTTGTGTGTGCGCATGTGTGTATGTGTTTATTCGCGTGTGTTTATGTGTTCGTCTGTATGTACGTGTGTACGTTTGTTGTTTTGTTTTGGTGGTATGTTATGTGTGTGTACTTGAGTGTGTGTGTGCAAACGTATGTGTGTAAGGGTGCATATGCATGTGTGTGTGGGTATGTATGTGTGTGAGTGTGTTGTATTTATCAGGGTTTCTGTGCGCATCCGTGGGTGTTGGGTTTATCCGGGTGGTGTGTATGTGTGTGCAAGTGCGTTTTGTACATGTTGGTATTGAGTATGCCTTTGTGTGTGAGTGTATATATGTGGATGCTTTATGTACTTTCCGGGTGTGTATGTGCACATGTGCGTGTGCTGTATTTGTAAGTGATTTGTTTTGTTTGTATTGTTAGTGCAGTGTGTGTATATATGTGTGGGTGTTTGCGTGAGTGTCTATGTGTCTCGTATTTGTCGGGGAGGTGTGTGTGATTGTGTGTGTGCATTCTTGTGTGTATGTGTGTTTGTGAGTGTGTGTTGTGATTGTTGGGATTGTATTGTGTGCATATGTGTGGGTCTTTTTTAGTTTGTGTGTGTGGTCCCTTAAAATAGCAAACATTTCCTTGCTACACACAAGACAGAAAAAATGCCAAAAAGACAGGTAGGTTCCTCACCAATTTTTTGCAAATTCTTTAATATATCTCCTTCTGTGTATATATATACTACCAAACAAACAAATATGATTTTTATTGAAATCTTAATACTTATTGTTGAACACTTACTTAAATACTTTCTTGTAAACTGTTTTTAACATTTTCTTATTATTATGTATATATGTATTTTAATATTTTTGTGACAACCAGTACTTAACACAACAAAGCTTTTACAAAGCTTTACATTTTACGTTTGACAATCTTTTTCTAAACAAAGTGAAACCAGTCAAGTGAATAAACATCTTTAAAATCGCATTTTCAAGCCTTCTTTCATATATATATATATACTACGGCTATGCAAGGTTATGGCTTAGTTGGAGTGCCGGCTTGGCTGTAGCGAGACAAGTCGAGTCTAGCATTTGTTTTGTTTAAGTCTGAAATTTATTGTATAAGCCTCTTTTTGCCGAAATATTATATTACTTGGACATATACAAACCAACACCAATTGTGAAGTGTTGTTGCGGGAAACACAAACATAAAGACATACGCCTATATACATTCATAGAAGGCAGGCTTCTTCCGGTTACGTGTACCAAATCCACATACCAGATTTTGAGCGACCCGATATATAGTAGAAATCATCTACAGAGGGTACCTCACCAAATCACCGAATCTAAAACCACTGGGTGGGAATCAAACGTCTTACTACAGCAATTACGCCTGCGTCATTGATACGACTCTTAATCTGTCTCTTTCTCTCTCTCTCTCTCCTCCCTTATTCCCCTTCCTTTCTTTCCCTCTCCATCCGTTCCCCCCCCTTCTACGTTTCTCTATCTCTCTCACCTCCAGCCCCCTCGATCTGTCTCTTTCTTCTCCTCCCTCGTCCACCTTCTCTCTCTTTTCATCTGTCCCTTTCTCCTGTCTTTGTTCTCACGTGACCGCTAGCCACTGTTGAGCGCTCTTTTCGTTCCAGCAGTCGCCGAAGCAACACGTATTTGTTCGTCTCCCTGCGGCCATTAGGCACAACTTCATAAGCCAGCCCCAAACTCAACTCGTCCTGTCGAAAGACCCTTGTCCTACGTCCTGGTTTTGTTCTGTTTTTTATTTTTACCGTTATTGTTTTTACGTTTTTGTATTCTTATTGGTGTCACGTATTCTGTATTTTTGTTCGTGTACTTCGTTCGTTTTCCGTCCTCGTGTTGTATACATTCGAAGCTTTCTTCCATGGATCTAATGCGCTTGGCTTAGATTTCCCATGGCGGGCTGCCCATATCGGAGCAATCTCAAGATTAATCAGCCGAAATTGCTAAGATGATCTGGTTCTTGACTGATGACTGAGGGCTTCGAATGTCCCGTCCTGTGGTTCTTGTGTCGTCTCTGTGGTGTTTCATGTTCTTGTCCATGTCTGTAATTATTTTTACTGTTTACCTATATATATATATATATATATATATATATATATATATATATATATATATATATATAATATATATAAAGATACTAAAAATGGGACAAGAACGCTATACATCCAGACAGATGATACAAAATGGGATAATCAAGAACAAGGATGGATCATTCTGAGTTTTCTTTCCTCAGTCGAATTCCAGAGTATCTTTGCAATTTCGGCTGGTTATTCTCGAGATTGCTCCAATCTGGCCAGCTCCAAGGGAATAATAAGCTAAGAGCATTAGATTCCATGGAAGAAAACAGGTGTCTTTCGACTACGGACGAATTAAATTAAGCTGGCGCGTGTGGAAGTGAAGCCTTATGTCTTCATATCTGTTTAATATAAGTTTTCTAATGTTAATGATAAGTAAGCTGGGTAGCGCAGTGATATATGGCTTACAGCAGGCGGAGTGTTCGAACCTCACATACCGTTGTTACTACTACTTCACGCCTTCCTCTACACACACACACACACACTCTCCCTCTCTCTCTCTCTCTCTCTCACACACACACACACAACATATATATATATATATATATATATATATATATATGCACAGGAGTGGCTGTGTTGTTCTAAGTAGCTTGCTTATCAACCACATGGTTCCGGGTTCAGTCCCACCGCGTGGCACCTTGGGCAAGTGTCTTCTACTATAACTTCGGGTGGACCAAAGCCTTGTGAGTAGATTTGGTATACGGAAACTGAGAGAAGCCCGACATATACATATATATATATATATATGAGTGTAAGTGTGTGTGTGTGCATGTTAGTGTGTCTGTGTTTTTCTCCCCTACCACCGCTTGACAACCGATGTTGGTCTTGTTACGTCCCCGTAACATAGCATTTCCACAAAAGAGATCGATACAATAAGTACTTGGCTTAGAAAGAATAAATCCTGGGGTCGATTTGTTCGTGTAAAGGCGATGCTCCAGAATGGCCGCAGTCAAATGTCTGACACAAATAAAAGAATAAAAGAGTATATATGTTTTTTATGTATATATGTATTTATTTCTGTATGCATGTATATATGTATTTACATATATCATCATGTGTGTATGTGTACGTATGAGGTATAGTGAATACTGATAGTTAATCACTGACTCTATATTTCTCAACACAACGAATTTCGGAACCACCGCCCCACATCTAATCCAACCGTCCAAGAATTTGGACCTGGAGATCTCCATTTCCAGCGACTTTGAGGGCCACCCTCCAGTGGTGTTGGGCGTCAACGAAGAGCCCTCGGCTACAACAAGACAACCGTTTTATTTTTTCTTCCAAGGTCTGGGGTCTCTTGCCCTAAGCCTTAGACCCTCACCTAATCACCCTTATCCGTCTTGTTGCTTAACAACAACAACAACAAGAACAGCACCAGCAGCAGCAGCCGTCCAAGAATTTGGACCTGGAGATTTCCATTTCCAGCGACTTCGAGGGCCACCTTCCAGTGGTGTTGGGCGTCAACGAAGAGCCCTCGACTACAACATGAAGACCAAATTCTTTTTTTTTACAAGGTCTGGGGTCTCCCGCCCCTAAGCCCTAGACCCTCACCTAATCACCCTTACCCATCTTGTTGCTTA
>NW_021829018.1:0-6934 GCF_006345805.1 Octopus sinensis | reverse complement strand
AGATTAGATAGATAGATAGATAGATAGATAGATAGATAGATAGATAGATAGATAGATAGATAGATAGATAGATAGATAGGTAACTCTTTTATGAGAGAATAGAGATGAGAAGAAAAAGGAATGAAAAATGAGAAAGAGAGAAAAGAAAGAAAGCAAGAAAGAAAAGTAGACGCTTTACAAAACTATTATTTATGGAAAACATCTGATGGTTATGATGATGGTTAAGATGGGTGGCATATGGAGTGGATTGGATGACGAGGATGATGATGATGATGACGATGATAATGTTGATGAAGGTTTACAACATTGATGGTGTCGGTGATTGTGGTGTGGTGGTGGTGCCGGTGGCGCCGATGGCGGCGGCGGCGGTGTCGGTGGCGGCGGCGGCGGTGGTGGTGGTGGTCTGGCGTGCTTGTGATGGGGAGGATGCTTATAGATTAATATGCCATCGATAGTGGTGATGGTAGCGATGTAATGAGATAACGATGACGATAATTTTGAGTATGACAGCTACAGTGTAGGTGGTGGTGGTGACGGAGGCGGCGGTGGCGGTGGAGGGTGGTGGTGGTGGTGGTGGTGGTGGTGGTTTGGTGGTGGTGGTGGTGGTGGATTTGGTGGTGGTGGATTTGGTGGTGGTGATAGTAGTAGTGGTAGTGGTGGCGGCGGCGGCGGTGGAGGACGAAGCAGAGGCAGTGGTGGTTGTGGTGGTTGGTATCGTAGTGGTTGTTCAAGTTGTAGAAGTGTTTGTGATATTGGTAGCGGTCCGCAGCGTAGTGGCAATGATGAGGGTGTGGGGTTAGTGGGAGAGAAGGTGGCGGTGGCGGTGGTGATGGCAGTGGCGATGGTATGCCAGTTTACTACATTGACAACATTCAACTGTCATGGGACGATAATGTAATTAATTAATTATGCACAATAAAATCAAGATATTGTAGTTTGACACACTTACACATAGACACATACACAGCGACACATAGACATACACATATATACACATACAATCTCTCTCTTTCATTCTCCTTATCTCCCCCCTCTCTCTCTTCTATATCTATCTATCTATCTATCTCTCACTCACTCTCCCTGCCGCGTTTTCTTTCCTTATTTTGCTATGACTCTAGTGATATCACTCTTCAACTAAACTTCATGAACATATATATGTAGATAGATAGAATGAGACACGCATGCAGAGAAGACAGATAGTTAGATAGATAGATAGATAGATAGATAGATAGATAGATAGATAGATAGATAGATAGATAGATAGATAGATAGATAGATAGATAGATAGATAGATAGATAGACAGACAGACAAAGAGACAGATAACTTTCTTTATTGGTCACACAGGGCTGAAATACAGAGGAGACAAATAAAAATGTAGAGCTTTTCTTTTCGAAGATGGAAAAGAAAAGGTAACAAAAAGGAAACAAACGTAAAATTCCGATCAAAAGGGATCGGGGAAAAAAAGCGATCAAAAGGGATCGTGTATCACAGAAACAAATTTTTTTAACAATAAGAAACAAGATTAGGTTCATCCGTGGGAAGAAAAACCTACAGAAAAGACCACGGTAACCTCAGTCAGGGAGGAAATAAACACATGAGAGCAAAGTGATCTCTCTCTCTCTTTTACGATTTACAGGATCATGCTCAAAGTGGTTTCGTCCCTCGCACGCACCATCTTTGCTACATTCACCTACCTTTTTTTGAAACTTTCGCGAGACAAAACCTGCTCTCCATTCTCACTTTCCTTTTCAAGTGGTACTTGAAAAAGTTGATGAGCGATTGGCCAGAGAGGTAAGTGTTTGTCTCTAATCCTTTTGCTCGGGTCCACCACACACATTCTTTCACCATGGCCACCAGTACGATGAAAACTGCCTTGCCTTCCCGGTTGAGGAAAGGAGGCGGAGCAATCTACACGATAGACTCGGCCGACAGGCGGACTCGTCCCACACGTGACAGCAGCCGTTCGGCATAAGCCCACAGGTCTGAAATGGTTGGACACTGCACGAGTGTGTGCAGAACGGTTTCGTCGCTCTGACCGTATCTCGGGCCAGTCAGTCCAGTGTGTCTCGAACCGTGCCTGTAGAGCTTATTCCGAACAGGTAATGCTTCTCGATAGCACTGCCAGGTCAGGGATCTTTTGTGATTGTCCATAGGTCCCGGCCCGAAAGTTGTCCTGAACAGGCGGGTCAGGTGTTCCTCGTCGACGTCCAGGTTCGCCCCGAGCTCGTCGTCGTACCTCCCCTCCCCTAGAGAATGCTTTGGTTGTGATGGAGTCACTCAAGGTCGACCCAGGACGGCAGAGTTGCTTGAGTGCAATGCGACACTCGCGGTGCCATTCGCCTAGCCTCGGTCTCTGTTTGATCCACGACTGTAGTTCGGCCAAGGAGACGAGCTGCGGGAAAGCGCGTCACACAAAAGGCGACCACACCTATTCACCGTCGTCTATGAAGCGCCGGAGATGTCGCAGTCTCAGCACATGTCTGCGCATCATCAACCACGGCATGCCTAACCCTCCATTTAGCGAGTGTTGACAGCCTAACCATCGGAACGCTTCCCTTCTACAGGAAGCGGAAGAGTATGCGTTCCAGTTTGGTGATGGTAGGGTCGGGACAAGGCACGACGGTCAGACGGTACTCGATGACGGATGCGATGTACGCGTTCGCCACCTCCGCCACACCTTTTCGGGATAGATTCCTCTCAGCCCATTGCTGGGTAAGAGTGGTCACCCTAGTCGTTATTTCGCCCCAGTTCTTCTCCATTTGGAAGTTCGGACCGAACCAGACTCCAAGCAATTTAACCGGTCCGTCGGTCCAGTGTCCCACGATGGAGACGCTGTTGGACGGCATGGGCTTGCTTCTCCAGGTGCCGAGCCGCAAGCCCACTGACTTTTCCCGGTTAATTTTTGCTCCCGTTACCGCTTCGTATTCTTTTAGTGTCTCGCCGACCAGGTCGATGTGCTTGTGGCTCGACACTATGACGGTGACGTCGTCCGCGTATGCAGACACGCTCCTCCCGCATCCCAGCTCTCGTGGGATGCCCCTCAGTGCCACCAGTTTCCATAGTAGTGGCTCAAGAGTCAATACATACAGAAGCGATGAGAGGGGGAATCCTTGACGAACCGAACGCATGATGTTAAAAGAGATAGACAGATAGATAGACAGACAGAGATGGATAGATAGATAGATAGATAGATAGATAGATAGATAGATAGATAGATAGATAGATAGATAGATAGATAGATAGATAGATAGATAGATAGAAAACTCTTGGCTCAAAGACAAAACTTCCGATAGAAGGATTCAATACGAATGATGTAATAGCAGGAGAGCGATGAGTTACATTTAATAGATTTATTGTTTTAGCAAAGTTTGTGGACGTGTGTCTGTTTATCTATTCGAAGTTTATGCAAAAACACTAGCAAACGAACACCCACAAAACATTATCTTTTATTGTTCACTATCTCATATTACTGGTTTCTATAACATTTTTATCGATCTTTTCAGCGTTAGTCTGTTTGAATGAAATGCTAAAATATTCTAGATACTGTTTATGAATATGCTACAAGCCATTGCTTCTGCAAATTATCTTGCTTGCTTTTTTTCATAATGTTCCAAAATTCTGCCGCTAGCTGTGTATACATATCTACAATCGTGTATCGAGGTACACAAACACTCGTGTGTATGTGCACATTTACCTATGCTCGTTTGCATATGCATCTATATGCACATACACACATACATACAAACACACACACACACAGCAACACAGGTAAACAGTTGATTAGCATAATCTCGCACGCATCCGAAAATGCTTTCTCTCACTCGTACAAACACACACATATGTATATTCAAATTTGTATATATGTATGTGTATAAGTGTGTGTATATATTTATTACATATATATATATATATATGTATATGTGTGTGTGCGCCTGCGCGCGCGTGTGTGTATTTGTATGTATATATGTGTGTATGCATGCACGTATGTATATACATACAGGCTGTGCAAGAAAGACTGCATCACAAATTTCGTCTGCTAATAGCGCCAAGTCATCAGCATAGTCCGCATCAGTGATGGTCACAGTTCGAAAACGTCTGTTTTTGGCTGGTTGAAAAGTGAATCCTTTGTCCTTCATCTCATTGACAGAGGTGCGTAAAACATACTCCAGATATATAATGAACAAGCAAGGTGCCAAGATGTCACTCTGGAGGACTCTGTGTCGCCACCTGGTGAACGAACTATAAATTGAAAAAGATGTATATAGTAATAAAAGATTGAGTATATATATAGTAATAAAAGATAAATGGGGCCCATAGATATATATACATCATGATGGCATTGACTGTTTCCTTTGGGATACCGTTTACAAGAAGTATTTCTTCCATTTTCCCTCTCTGTATCGAGTCAAACGCCCTATAAAAGTCAACAATTAGGAGGACTGCTTCCATGCTCCTTGAATAACTCTTCAGGCTGTAAAAATCTGGGCGAATGTTGATCTATTTTTTGAAAGCCATTCTAGTTTTCCCTCACGATTTTTTTTTCGGTCTCCAGTCTGATTCTATTGAGTAACATGGCATTGTAAACTTTGGCAGATATTGTAGTGAGAGTAATCCCACTCCACCCCCGTAGTATTTGGTGACGTCTAGATCTCCCTTCTTTGGTAACGAGAGGATGCATCCTTTACTCCATTTCTCTATACGGTACATAGCATTACAGAGTCGATGAAGAATGTCATAAAATTTCCGTTTTCCATATTTCAGATGGGATTTTCGTCCCAACCAGATGCCTTTCCGTTCTTCAACGATTTTATGACTGCTTCCAGCTTACCATAAGAAAGCTCTCCAAGTACAGTTGATGATCAATGTACTTTCTAATTTCAAAGTTGGTAATTGAAAGTGCTGCTAAAGGTATTAGACTTTAAATCAACCCGGACGAGACAGAAGATACGACAGAATGTGCGTGCGTGTGTGTGTGTGCGTGCGTGTTTAATTCGGTGCATGATAAAGCTTACTACGGATTCATATTGTTCTTGTTTCATCATTGATTACGATTTTTAAAATCTTTGAAATGCCTTATTTTCTTAATAACATTGTGTATATTGTGTGTGCATGTGTGTTCAAGTGCGTGCATGCGTATGTATGTGTGTATGCGTGTGCGTATTATTACGTGTCAATATGTATGTATGTATGTATGTATGAGTGTTTTGCGTTTGTGTGTGTTGTGTGTGTGTGCGTATAAGCGTAAAATATCAATGAACCCCGGTCACTGGACAGGAAAGTAACACTAATAACAAAAATTCCGTCAATGTATCACTGATTGACTTGAAAAGATTTGTAGGTTTCGGCTGAGAAAGACCACAGATACTTCTTAAAAACTAAGTTACGGAATTAACGGGTTCGTTTCTGAACATTGTAGTTCCGAGATCGATCCCACTCTGCGGCACTTCGGACAGGTGTTTTGGGTTTTTTTCTTTTTTTTCTTTGTAATCTTCTTTCGACCAAATACCTTGCAAGTGAAAGTTGATTCAACCTAATTGTATGCAAGCTAGTTGCACGTGCGTGCGTGCGTGCGTGCGTGCGTGCGTGCGTGCGTGCGTGCGTGCGTACTTGTGTGTGTGTGTGTTTGTGTATGTGTGTGATGTGTGTGTTGTGTGTGTGTATTTGTGTGTGTGTGTGTGTGTGTGTGTGTGTGTGTGTGTGTGTGCACGCGTTTTTATAACTCTTTGAAATGCCTTATTTTGTGATAAACACAAATTAAATTTTGTGTACTGTGTGCGCATGCATCTGTGAGAAAAAGGGAGAGAAAATAAGCGCGTGTGAACGTGTATGTGCGATATTTTTTGCTTTGGTTTTGTAAATAATTATTGAGAAAATTAAAAGGTACCCATGGATAGAATTTAACTTTCTAGAGCGGCAGAGAGCTTTCTTTTTTTTTTTTCTGTTTTCAGTCATTAAGCGTCAAAATGTATCTGTAATGACAATTATTACAGATCATTGAACGTTAATCGTTGATCCCTGAATCGAAACTCCGCCCCAAGAGACATGTTCCATATTGAGTAAGTGGACAAAGATAATTGGTGAAAATCTTGTCAGCAAAGAAAATATTAGAATTCTAAGGACACTTCAAAATGTGGTTGCGACAAGTCACATTGGCAAATATATGAATGCGGAAAAGGTAAGGGTTTGGTGAAGAAGAAGAAGAAGAAGAAGAAGAAGAAGAAGAAGAAGAAGAGGGGAGGAGGAAGAAGAGGAGGAGGAGGAGGTTGAGGAAGAAGAAGAAGAAGAAGAGAAGAAGAAGAAGCAGAAGAAGAAGAGGAATAAGAAGAAGAAGAAAGAAGAAGAAGAAGAAGAAGAAGAAGAAGAAGAAGAAGAGAAAGAGGAGAGGAGGAGGAGGAGGAGGAGGATAATTATGAGAGTTTTGCTAGGAACGGAGAATGAAACACCGTGAAATGTGTCCGAATGCTAAATGAATGAAAGGAAAAGATATCAGAAGAGATGAGATATATGTCAGAAGATTTCCAGCTTATCTCTGGATCAGATTTAGACACTGGATTGTGAGGGACAACATAAATAATACCTGAGATTACGTTTCCAAGAAGGGAAATTAGTAACACAGGATATCTAAGACTGGATACACAGATAAACATCGAACAACAAACCAAGAAACTTCTACGTTAGTGGTCCTTAACCCTTTGCCTGTCCAAATCATTTTCATAAGTTTGTCCTAAACATTCGTGCTTAGTTTCAGACTTTTTGTTAGATTTTGTTTCAAACGTTCCAAATAATATCCCGCTTTCTTTTCATAAGTCCCAAGGAACTCTGGTAGTTGAAAAAAATTGGGAATGTGGATCATATAGGATACATGGACGTCAAGGAAATATGTCCTGTGTATCACATTTCATACACAGTATAGGAAAAGGGTTGACCTGGGTT
>NW_021829017.1:0-7103 GCF_006345805.1 Octopus sinensis | reverse complement strand
ATACATAAAATTTTAATAAAAAGTAAAAAACCGCCACTACAATTGTTTCTTGTCCTGATCGACAATCTTCAGTTGGATTTCCAATTACAAGTCAGTTTCAAATTATTTTTATTAAACTTTATGTATTGATTAAGTCTTTCCTTGTTTGTTTTGCAAAATAGTGGTTTTGTCTCTAATTAATATTATATATATATATATATATATGCACATATAGACAACAGTGTGCAATGTTTTACCAAAAAGGAAAACTATACTACTCAGATAAATCGGGAACTAAAACATCAACTCCTTTTATCATTCATCACGGGCAGAAGTCGTCGGCGCAATAAGGAAGTTGTCCGTAAGGAAGGTATACATCGAACTGGTTTGGAAATCAAAGCAAACAAAAAAAAAACGGTCGATAAATAAATCTAGGTGTAAGGAATGTATGGAAATGTGTGAGAATAACATTCTGAGGATAACAGGATTTCGTATCACGGATATCTAAATATCTGTGTTATTCCATATTCCTGCAAAGTTATTTGACATTAGTATATAATATATGTTGTTATGACTACAGTCATTGTTCATTTGAAACAGCTGTAGGATAAGACTTATATATTTGCAACTATGCACTTAAATATTCGTCTTACGCCTACTTTTGCCTTACACACACACACACACACACACACACACATATATATATATATATGTATGTATGTATGTATGTATGTATGTATGTATATCAGAAATTAAAGAAGGAAAATGCACACACTTTACATAGTTTTAATATATTTTAAAATATATTTTATATTGTGTTTGTCGACCGGTTTCGCTTTCGCTAATTATGACAGTGTCCGTCCGTGGCCAAGCTGATGCTTGTTCGGAAGGTTCTGCGGCAGTTCAGGCACTGGTGTTCTTCTGGGAATGAAGGTGAGGAGTTGGCACAAGACTTGCATATTTCGCGTTTTGTTTGTGTCCTTGCAATCCTGTTCCGTTCGTAGGGTGTGGCACCTTTGTTTGCAGCTTCACCAGGCAGCGCTTACTCTATGTGTTTGCGTTTCCTATGTGTCGCCGTTGATCTCAAAGCTCTTCATGACCAAAGTGGAAGAGGGCTCAGTAAGCGAAATCCTCTTCTCAGACGACTGCGCACTCAACGCTGCCACAGAGACCCAGATGCAGCTGTACATAAACTGCCTCCCCACTGCCTGCAATAACTTTGACCTCACAATCAGAACTCAGATGACAGAGGTCATGCACCAACCTGCCCCGCAGATTTTGTATTTAGCACCAACTATCATAGTTGAAATGGAAACCCTAAGTGTTGTTCACAAGTTCACATACCTCAGCAGTACACTGTCCAGACCTATGGATATTGACCATGAAGTCGAGAAACGCATTACCAAAACAGGCTCAGCACTAGAGTGGTTGCATGAATCAGGGTAGGAGAAGAACGGCATTAAACTGGCCACCAAGTTGAAGGTGGTACACCAAGCAATTGTGCTGCCTACACCATTGTACGCCTGTAAGACTTGAACGGTTTACGAACGCCACACCAAAAGAGAAGCTAAATTTACATACGTAATACATACATGTAGAGATAATACACATACATATATACGCATACACATGCACATACACAAACACAATAAACATTCTTACACAGATGCATTCATACCTACACGCATGCGAACATACATTCATACATGCTTAGGGCATCACGCACGAGCGCGTATGGTTTTTTTTAATGCACCCTGATTTCACTAATTGCTTTTAGGGCCTGTGTAATTACGAGCTGCCGCGGATACATTCCTTTAGCCCTCGACCCAGCGTCGACGTAGGCTGGTACTTAATGTCAGCTGAGTAGACTGGAGAAATGAGTAATGAAGCGTAATACTGTATGCACAACCCACTGCTGATTGTCTGAATCGAACCCTTGAATTTATGATCGTGACCTCAACAGTGTAACTGCCTTCATCCATACATACTTATAGATATATATATACATATATACACGTATTCATGTATATGTGTATATATATAGATATATACTCTTTTCTCTTTTACTTCTTTCAGTCATTTGACTGCGGCCATGCTGGTGCACCGACTTTAGTCGAGCAAATCGATCCCAGGACTTATTCTTTGTAAGCCGAGTATTTATTCTATCGGGTGCTTTCGCCGTACCGCTAAGTTACGGAGACGTAAACACACCAGCATCGGTTGGGGGGACAAACACAGACACACAAACATACACACACACACACACACACATTCACACATTCACACACATACACACACACACATATACGACGGGCTTCTTTCAGATTCCGTCTACCAAATCCACTCACAAGGCTTTAGTCGGCCCGAGGCTATAGTAGAAGACACTTGCCCAAGGTGTCAGACAGTGGGACTGAACCCGGAACCATGTGGTTGGTAAGCAAGCTACTTACCATACAGCCACTCCTATATATATATATATATATATACATACACACACACACACAAATATATATATATATATATATATATATATATTTATACAAGAATTATGGAATGGAGTATGGGAACCTCAGTGGAAGTGGTAAAATCCAAGTGAGGTGTATACCACCGGCTACTCTTCAGGCCAAGGATATCTGGATTAGATTTGGCGGTATACACCTCACTTGGATTTTACCACTTCTGAGGTTCCATTCGCTATGAAACCTATGTAGCCCGGATTTCCCATACTCCATTCCGTAACTCTTGTATTCTTTTTCGCACACTCGGCAACCCTGGCTGCCTATCGAAGAATATAAAAAGAACTTTTTTTCAGCGCATCGTCCTTCGATAAAAGAAAAAGAAATCTGCAATTTTCCGTCTCAATAAATCACTATTTTTCCTGAAAGTTGGTTTTTTCATATTCACTACGGATTGCTCGAAGCTACTTATCTTCCTACACCTCGATCCCTGAAACTTACATTTACAAATGCTCGAAATGAGGAGTAGATAGACAGCCGACAACTGATGAAGGATCGTTTATCCATGTTACTTGTCCTGTTTTCCCCATTTCTCTCGTTGTTTGCGTATTTAACTCATTTGTTTTTGTACTTCATGCTTTTGACACAGTTGGTGACGTCCTGTACCAATATATGTATTTACATATGTATATATATATATATATATGCGTGTGGGTGTGTATTATTTATACTATTTGATTGAAAGCCACGCATCCATTTCCAAGTACGTTTATCTTAACCTTTTTGATGCGACTCTTCTTTATACTGTTTCCTCCCCACCCATCTCTAATTCCCTTTTTCTCCCCTTCACCGTTTTCTATCTGTCTGTCTCTCTCTCTCTCTCCCTCTTTCTCATTTTCTCTCTTTACTCACATGTGACCATCGTCCATCTTTCTTTTCCTGCACAACGTTCTAAGGACTGGACGCCTTCTATCTCTCTCTTCTATCTTTTCTCTTTTCAAAGAAAATATTCCTCCCAGCGCTCACTATTTTCCTCTCGTTCTGGTTCAACGATCCTCCATGTTTGTTTTCGTTCGATTTCCTTGTATGCCTCCACTGTCCTGTTTTTGCTCCCAACACTGACCCTCCATAAATCCAAAATTTTATTTTGGAATTTATGGGAGCAACTGTCTTCGAAGACTCATATTGTCATTGAATGCTCGAAATGGGGAGCAGATAGACAGCCGACAACTGATGAAGGGTCGTTCTCCGTGTTACTTGTCCTGTTTTCCATATTTTTCTCTCGTTATTTGCGTATTTAACTCGTTTTCGTACTTCATGTTCTTTACTGTTTGGTGACGTCCTGTACCCATATATGCATATATATATATTATTTATATTTTATATATATGTGTGTGTGTGTGTGCGTGTATGTGTATATATATATATATATGTACACACACACACACAGTGGGGTGGGGAGAGAGAGTCATATATATATATATGTATGTATCAAATGAAATCAAAAACAGAACACAAAGGATGTCGCGGTACACGTGTTTCAAGCTTTATAAACAACCTATTCTTACATCAGTGTATTTGTAAACCTTCAGTGTGTTTGTAAACCTTTGGTTATGAAGGTTTACAAACACACTTTCTCAAGGAGACTTGATATACCTATCATTATGAGTTATACCAAATGTACCTTTCGGATTTTTCATAATGTGATGTAAATCTTTGGTATAACAATTGCATGCGACTGAAGAGAGCTTTAAACCATCCTTTATGTCGATTATACATTGATGTATGAATAGGTCGTTTATAAAGCTTGAAACACGTGTACCGCGACATCCTTTGTGTTCTGTTTTTGATTTTATTTCATACATATATCCTCTCACCTCTGCTACTAGCTGGCGTATACAGGTGCTTACACTTATCAAGTTTTCACCCTAAATTTATATATATATATATATATATATATATATAAAATGAGATAGGGGTTGTAAATTTTGTACTCATACTTGTATTAGAATCTCCGAAGAGGCCGTAAGATATTCTTGTTAATGTCTCATTTATACCTGCAATATATAGCTATATAGGTTAAATGGAACATACCTATCTTCATGGCCGAAACAGCTGTCAGTTATAATGTTATTGTATTTTTATATCTTGTTATATTTATTCAGTTATATCTCACCATATGATTGTAATTATTGTACTGTATTATGTCTAATCTCATTGCTATTGTGTAGTGTTTTAATAAAGTAAATGATTCGGTATTATCTGATAGTGATGATTGATTTAGATATATTTCTCCATTTTCTCATTTTGTATATATATATATATATATATATATATATATATATATATATATACGTTAAATTAATAATAATATACATATGTATATAATTATATTAAGGGGGCAAGGGCGAAAACGACCTATCTCCTGCATGCTTGAAGTGCCGATACCTTCAAATAAACTACCAAAAACTCCAGATAAATATACACATGGCTGAAAGCGGGATAATGAAAGAATGCTAAAAGCACCTTACGTTAATTGTGAACTGGTTTCAATTCCTGGATTAAAACTTCACTTGGATACAAAGTAGATTCACACGTTTACATACAAATATTTGCACGGTATGTACAATTATTTGTATTTATATTTCTCGTGTATTGTGTTGACGAAGGAAAAAAGCTTGTTTATGGTTTTAATCCAGAAATTGGAACCAATTCGCAATTAACGTAAGGTCCTTTTAATATTCTTTCATTATCCTGCTTTCAGCCATGTGTATGTTTATCTGGAGTTTTTGGTAGTTTTTTTTAAGGTCTCGGCACTTCAAGCATGCTGGAGATAGGTCGTTTTCGCCCTTGTTCCCTTAATATATATGCCCTTGTACCCTTAATATAGTTATATACATTTGCATATTATTATTAATTTGACGTATAAATTACCTATAAATTTTTATAGCATGCTGACTACCTGATAAAAATCATTAAAGTGATTTTTATCCTTATATTCTATTATAAATTAATAAACATATATATACATGTACATGTGTGTGTGTGTGTGTGTGTGTGTGTGTGTGGTGTGTTTGTGTGTGCATACGTGCGCGTGATTGTGTTTAGTTGCAGTAGATTATTTTTGTCACACAAACGAGGAAGAGTGAACTCAATAGATACTGAGTTTATGGTAATTTGATCTAAACGTCTTCCTTTCTTGTAGCACATGAGTTTCACGCTACTGCGATCATCATGTTCTGAACCAACGACTGCAGAGGCTTGAAACAGGAACCGCGAACAAGGAATTCAATTTAAATATCACGCACACACACACATATACATACATACATACATACATACATACATACATACATACATACATAACATACAACACACACACACATACACACACACACACCACAAATACACACACACATGCACCCACACACACACACACACATATAATATATTATACATATATATATATATAATATATATATATATATATATATTATATATAATATATATATATTCGTAGTGACTATACTTCTTTATTTTCTCTCATTGTTTCTTTCTGTGTTCCTGTCTGTGGAAGAGCGTAGGCTCGAAAAGTTAATGACTATTTCACTTCCCGAACGTTAAACTAACATCCGTTTGTGTCTACACCACCTGTTTGTTGTTTTTTGTGTGTATTCTCCCTATATATATATATATATATATATAATATATATATATATATATATATATAATATATAATATTATATAATATATATATAATATATATTAACTCGTTCGGTAGTAGAAGGGAACATTTAACATTATCCCAAATTGCTACAAAAGCCGTTCAAAATTTTGCAAAGAATATTGATGTTTTAGCTCCGCGTTTTTTTTTTTGTGATTTAGTGAATTATTTACAAATTTCGATAGGTATTTAAGTGAACGACCATTGTCCAATCGGTGTTGATGTAGTGAAACAAGAAGACAATTCGATTGTTTTTATCATATTATTTTAATTTAAAGTTGGTTTATCGTTTAGATTGTTTAAGAACTTGAATGTATTATTCAAGTGAAATATGTTTGTCTGTTGGATGCGGATATATTGACAGAAAATTGCATATTTATTACTAGCAATTTATAACTATTTATGTTAATTAATGTAATCCATCATGTTTTCGTCGTTATACAAAATTAACAAACTAACTTAATTACCAGAATTATCAGGCGGCTAATTTCCTCTGCAATGCTAGGACTGCTTTGTGGCCATACCTCGATTGATTACTACCGACCTTCTTATCTTAAATTTCAATGTGAAACCGTGTGAATTCAGCTCTCTGTTTTTTGGGGTTTTTTTTCAATGGACAAGTATCCACACACACACACACACACACACACACACACACACGCACACATACACACACACACACGCACACACAGCTGCATTTACACTTACAAGCATAGACACACAGACAGATATATATGGCACGTTCGGTGGAGGATGAGTAACATTTACCATCTTAAAGGTTAAATTAACCTTAAGATGAAAAAACCGTGGTAAGAAGTTTGCTTCCCAACCACATGGTTCCGGGTTCAGTCCTACTGTGTGGCACCTTCCGTAAGTGTCTTCTACTATAGCCTCGGGTTGACCAAAGCCTTATAAGGGGATTTGGCGGGCGGAAACGAAGAAGC
>NW_021829016.1:0-7051 GCF_006345805.1 Octopus sinensis | reverse complement strand
TTGTTCCGATTCTTTATATTCTATGATAAAATCTTATTCCTTATTTCAAAATTGGTCTTCTACCTAAATCAAAATCAAATGCTCACCTGTAGTAGTTAATAAATATTGTTGTTGTTATTATTATTATTATTATTATTATTATTATTTTATTATTATTATTATTATTATTATTATCCTTCTTTCTTCAAATTTTCTTCCATTTCTCGCCGAGTGTTTTTCCGTACACCTAAGGCAGAGAAGCTCATCCTATGCGTTCCCAGATTACACACGCAAATTCACAGGTAAAATATGTATTTTTAAAAAATTAATAAATAACTAAATTCATGAATGGATGTTGTTTTCACAGCGACAACACTCTTCTCAGTACATGAGCCGTTCCAGTTAACACGATTTTTTGGCACTACTTGTAGGGATTGAATTATTATTATTATTATTATTATTATTATTATTATTATTATTATTATTATTATCGTTGCTAATAAGAGCGGCGAATGGGCAAAATCTTTAGCATACCGGGCGAAATGCTTATTAGTATTTTGTCCGTCTTTACATTCTGAGTTCAAACTCAGCTGAGGTCGACTTTGCTTTTCATCTTTTCAGAGTTGATTAAATAAGTACCAGTTACGCACTGGGAATGATGTAACCGACTTACCCCCACCCACCAATTTCCAGGCCTCGTGCTTATTGTAAAAAAGATTATTGTTATTATTATTCTTGTCAATGTTGTTGTTGTGGTGGTAAAATCGTGAAGGTGTCGGAATAAATGCGTAGCAGCATTTCTTCCGGCTCTATACGTTCTGAGTTCAAATGATGGTGAAATCAATTTTGCATTTTCATCTTTTCAGGATTGATAAAATAAAGTAGCTGAAACCAATGTAATCGACTTCCCCACTTTCCCACACAATTCCTGGCCCTCTACCAAAATTTGGAACTACTACTACTACTACTACTACTACTACTATTATTATCATTATTATTATTACTATTATTATCATTATTATTATTATTATTATTATTATTATTATTATTATTCAGGCGGCGAGCTGGCAGAATCATTAGCACGCCGGTAAAATGCTTTGCGGTATTTTGTCCGTCTTTACGTTCTAAGTTCAAATTCCGCCGAGGTCAACTTTCCATTTCATCCTTTTGGGGTCGATAGAGTAAGTACCAGTGAAACACTGGGGTCGATATAATCGAATAGTACCCCACCTCCCAGTTCCAGGCCTTGTGCCTTTAGTAGAAAGGATCATCATCCTCATCATTGACATCATCATCAGGGCAGTGAGCTGGTAGAATCGGTAGCACGCCGGGCGAAATGATTTTCGTCCGTCTTCGTGTTCTGAGTTCAAATTCTGCCGCGGTTGACTTTGCTTTTTTATCCTTTAGGGTTCCATAAAATAAGATAAGGGGTTGGATGCAATCGTCTAGACCCCTTCCCCGAAAATTTCAAACTATTGCAGAAAGGATTACTATTGTCATTATTATTATTATTATTATATTATTATTATTATATGAAATACTATAAAGAGAACTTACCTTGTTTCGGTGTTGTGTCCGGCGCCAGTATTGCGTTCATTCCAAATTTAAGGAAAGGTGTTGTGACACCACCTCCTGCAGCCATGCTTCCAACTGAACCGGTCGGGCACGAGGGTGTTGTCCTGCCTGTCACCGGCTCTGCAGCGGCGGCAGCGGCAGCGTGCGCAGCCGCACAAGCGGCCGCCGCTGCAGCAGCGGCCACGGCTGATCGCGCCGCCGCCGCCGCACTCACTGCACCCGCCAGCGACGTCGTGTTGTTGTTGTTGTTGCTGTTGTTATGGGGATTATTGTGGTTGTTGTTGTTGTTGTTGAGATTGTTGTTGCTGTGATGGTTGTGGCTGTGGTGATGATTACCTCCGCCCACATTGCCTTCACAGTCGAAACTACCTGCGCCGTTGCTGCTGTTACAACCCATACTCCCGACCCCCTCACTACCACTCCCGTCGCCACTGCTCCCAACGCTATCACTACCACCACCACCACCACCGCCGCCGCCGCCGCCGCAAACTCCTACTATCCCCATCACACCCATACCATTAATATTACCATTACTAACACCACCACTACTGCCATTACTACTACTATTATTATTATTATTACTACTATTGTTATTATTACAGTTGCTACTATTACTACTACTACTACTACTACTACTACTGCTGCTACTACTGTTACTGCTGCTACTACTACTATTACTATTGCTACTGTTGCAGCCACCGTTGTTGTTGTTGTTGTTGTTGTTGTTGTTGTTACCCGGAATGTGTAGAGACAAAGTGGACAGCGAGGAACAGTTCGAAGACGGATTGACTGAGGACAATAATGACGACGATGACGGTGATGACGATGATAATGATGATGATGACGATGATAAGGATGATGACGACGGCGATGTTAGAGACAGCGATGATGATAGTGATGATGATGGCGACGAGGACGATAAGTGTGATGACGTATGGGAGGGGTGGTGTAGCGAAGGGGGTGTGTTCACTAAAGTCAATGACGTGTTACTGGTGTTGATGTTGTTGCTGAAGTTGTTGTGGTTGTTGTTGTTGTTGTTGTTAGTCGTGGTGGTGGTGGTGCAGGTGGTGTTGGCGGTGGCCGCTGCTGCTGCTGCGGCTGCCGCTGCTGCTGCCGCTGCTGCGGCGGAGGGAGAACAGGGGGAGGAGGAGGAGGAGGAGAGAGAGTTCGAGTTTGTTGTCATTGCGGCGGCACAACGGGAAATGAGGGGCGGGGTTCGATCTCGGAGCAGGTTCTCCACCAGGAACGACGTCGAAGCCGTGGTGACCGTGGGCGGCGGCGGCGGAGGAGGGGGCGGCGGCGGTGGCGGCGGAGGCGGCGGCGTGGCCAGCGCCATCGGGGAGACGCGGAACACACTCTGGTGGTAAATGGGCGAAGGAGCCAACACGTTGTTGAACATGTTTAGGGGTTGTCTCTTGGCTCTTGTAGATGTCGTTGTTGATCGGATGATTGAATGACTTGCGTCAGTGTTGTTGCTGTTGCTGTTGCTGTTTTGTGAGCCTTGAAGGTATCGTTTGATGTTGTTATCGTTGTTATCGTTGTCGTTATGGCAGATAGATTAAAAGTTGTGGTAGTTGCTCATTTTTGTTTTATTTTTTTTCTTCTTGTAATTATTATAATTCTTTGCAATAGTTTATTTTCTTACTTGTTGCTTTTGCTGCCATTGTAGTTATTGTAATCGGTGTAGGTTTGTTGTCGGTCATACATTGAAATAAAGAAAACGACGAAGCAGAACGGAGAATATTTGTGTATATGTATATAAAATATACATATACGTATAAGAGTAAAGATATTCAAATTATTATGCCGTTGTGAGGATAAGTTTCCGACGTTTCGGATAAATCCCTTCTTCGAGGTAGAGATAAAAATGCTGGTCCCTTTCAATATATTTTTTGAAATGAGACGCGTTGGTTTCATATATATATATATATATATATATATATATATATATATATATATCTATATATATAATATATATATATATATATAATATATATATATATATATATATATACACGTGTTAGAGCACGCAACAAATAAGAGAATTCTTTTTCACTTACTGGACCGACTTATCGTGTGTAAGAATTTTCAGTACCGTTAAAGATTAAGTGTTGCTATGTTCTTCAGTTCCGGAATCCGGTAAATATTGGCCTTGCAATGGCAAAAGTATATAGGTAGCAGGAATAATATTTGGGTGGTAGCAAATCATCGTTGTCTTTTTATTTTCTTCTTTTCTCCTTTTTGTTTTCTATGGAAATGTCTGTCGGTTTCTCATATCTTATAAATATTTAACCATTAATAGGAAGACGCGGTCTTGGAACCCATAAACATGGGTTCTTTCATTGAAATTTGGACGATATCAACTCAGTTGTCATGTCTGTCTTTTTGCCAGTATGTATGTATGTATGTGTTTATATGTGTGTATGTATTGTGTGTGTGTGTGTGTGTGTATGTGTGTGTGTGTAAATGTTATTCAGTTTGCATATTATTGCTCAATATTTTTGTACTTTGACTGCTATTTTTGTAGGAAGTTTCCTCTAAGATGAAGTTTTCTTTTGACATACATTTTTCCTTTTAGCAAACGTGTGTGTGTGTGTGTGTGCCAATCTGTCCGAGAGTGAGTTTTTCTTTTTCGTGTACGTGTGTTTGTATGTTTTACATATTACAGCGTCAGAGAAGAAAAAAATAAAGAAGAGGTGTATACACAACGGAGTGATAACAGGCTGGGTCGGTAACCTGCAAAATAAATGAATAAATAATAATCATAATAATTATAATGTTCTTTTCCCTAGGTATCGGGAAGGCACTCGGCAACAAATGAAAACAAAATTGAAAGAAGAAAAACAATAATAATAATAATGATAATTATAATAATAATGATAATAATAATAATAATAATAATAATAATAATAATAAAATAATAATAATAATAATATGAAGAACAAGAAGAAGAAGAGCAATAATAATAATCTTAATGAGGGTGACGATGATAATAGACAGGAAGAGGAAAAGTAATTGCGATCGAACTAATTACTATCTTTGATCCGTATCAACGTCATTACCTCATCTATGATGCATACATGCCTTCATTCATATATATATATATATATATATAATATATATATATATATATATATATATATATATATATATATATACATACATGCATACATACGTTCGTACGTTCGTACGTAGGTACGTACAAATTTGTGTGCGTATGTGAATGCATATATATATATACATATATGTATGTATTTGTATTTGGGAAAACAAAATACAGAGAAAAGGTAAAACAAGGAAGTGTTAACTATAAATTATATATATATATGTGTGTGTTGTGTGTGTACTTAGTCATATATCTGTATGTTTGTCTTTACACACACACACGCAGACATCACATAGCGTGGTGTATATAGGATGGCACTGATGTAGTTAGTATATCATACGAGGTATATAGAAATAACATGAATCTGTTGATATTAGCATGTTAATAAATAAATGTAAACAGACAAATAAAAACAAACAACATAATTTACGATTGAATAACATCAACAACAACAGCAGCAATAATAATAATAGTAATAATAATAATAATAATAATAATAACAACAATAATAATAACAATAATAATGATACTACTACTACTTACTACTACTACTACTACTACTACTACTACTACTACTAATAATAATAATAATAATAATAAAATAATAATAATAATAGTAATAATGATAATAATAACAACAATAACAACTAACACACATGTATGCGCATGTAATATGTAAAACTACAGTTCGATAAAATATCAGTGGTATTCGTTGAGTGAGTGTATATAATAAAAATGCTCGTCTATAATACACAAGTTCGAATGAGAGGAAAGATGTTACGGTCCGTTGTTACTTTTTCTTCGTGTGTTGTATGCATGTATGCGTGTGTACCCGAATGGATAGCCGGAAACAGTTAGTGAAGCAATTACGAAATATGTAAAATTGTGTTAAAGTGCAATTATTTATACAAGAGGTGTGCGTTCTACACACACAAACATATATATATATATTTATATACACACACGCATATGTTTGCGTGTTTGTGTTAGAGTGTGTGTTTATATTTTGCGAATCTGCGTGTGTACGTACTTCTAAATATGTTAATCGTATGTAATAGCCATTAATTATGTCTGCCTGCATACACACACACACACACACATACACACACACACACACAGACACAGACACATATACACACACACACAATTGTGTGGTGTGTGTGTGTGTATGTGTGTGTGTATGTGTGTGTGTGTGTGTGTGTGTGTTCATAGTTTAATCAATCTCTCTAATTTGCCGTTTTTTTTTTATCATTTGACTTTTCCGTAAATCTCTTCCGAAAGTAAATGAGCGATGAAATAAATATGTAATAAATACTGCAATCTATCTATCTATCTATCTATCTATCTATCTATCTATCTATCTATCTATCTAAACAGATGACACGAAATTCTGAAAACACACAGCGATCCTATATATTTGTATACATTAATATATCTACGCATAGGCAGTCGTGTTTCTACTACAACATATCAAATATACATACATATATCTCTTTTTCTAGGTCTGGAAATACATAACGTTGATCTGTATATTTGTCTCAATATATTTTTTTTCGGAAAAATATAACAAACAACTATAGTTTGTTGCGTTATGGTCTCACCTGAATAAAATCGATTCACCTTTCTTCCATTTGGCCGTGTCTTCAACTCGCTGCTTTATATGGAAAGCCACTAACAAAACTAAGCGACGCTGATTGGTCGAGCTGCATCAAATAGGCATCGGGGCTTCTTCGGGGGGTTTTTGTTGTTGTTTCTTGTGAAATTTGTAATATGACTGGCTGAGTGGCTGGCTGTTGATATTGGTGTTAATAATGGTAGTGGTAGCGGCGGCGGCGGTGGCGGCGGTGTTTGTGACCGTGTAAACGGTGGTGGTGGTGACGGTGGTATAGGGGCTGAATGTGGTGGTGGTTGTGGCGGTGTAATTGAATGCGATCGTGGCGGTGTTTGTAAAGGTGTTACTGATGGCAGTGGTGGTGGTGGTGGTTGAGAATGTGTAATTGGTGGTGGTGGTAGCGATAGTGGTACTAGTGTTGGTGGTGGTGGCGGTAGCAGTTATGGTGGGTCGAGGTGGTGGTTATGAAAAGGTAATTAATGACGGTAGAGGTGGTTGCGGTTGTGACGTGATGGTAGTATGTGTGCGTGTGTGTGTGTGCGTACGTCTGTGTCGTAGCGTGTGTGTGTGCGTGCGTGTTGTTGTGCGTCGTACGTCTGTGTGCGGCGTGTGTGTGTGTGTATATGTGTTAGTGATAGTAATGATCGTACAGGTGATGGTGGTAGTGGTAGCAGTGGTGTTGTGATGTAATTATAGTGTCGGTGGGGAGATGGTTGTGGTGGTGGTGGGGTAGAATAGTAGTAATGGTTGTAGTAGTAGTAGTCGTAGTGGTGGTGACC
>NW_021829015.1:0-6594 GCF_006345805.1 Octopus sinensis | reverse complement strand
AAATGGCAGCCGAATGGCAGTCAAAAAGATATACAAAAATAAAAAGGTCGTATAATATAAAGTACTTCTAGATGAACTGAATTTGGAAATGAAACCGGACGGTCATGGTTGGAACGTATTTTATCATATGTCTAAGGAAAGTTCACTGAATTCTGTTGGATTAATAAGCAGTGGCGTACCTAGAGTGTGTGTTGCTCGGGACAGACTTTGAGTCTGGCTTCGCCCCTGCCTACCATATTTCAATACACCCTATCAGTAAACCCCAAATGTGCCAACCCCATAAAAACAGACCCCACCTACACTCCAAGTAACGATACTGGGAGTAAATAGCAGCTGGTTACTGACATCTTATTTATAGATAATTCAACTTGACTGAAATCGCATATTGGTTTCAGAATATACGCCATTCTGTTAACAGTTGACATCGGATACCCCGAGAGGAACAATCGCATACGATGGAAAATAGAGATTGGACGAAGGATCATAGTCACACGAACGTATCTAAGCAAGCGTGACCCGATGACTATATAAGTACTTGTGTGTGTGTGTGTTTGTGTGTGTGTGTGTATCTATCTATCTATCTACCTATCTATCTATCTATCTATCTATCTATCTATCTATCTATCTATTTATCTCTCTTTCTCTCTCTCTCTGTCTCCTCTCTCTCTCTCTCTCTCTATCTCTATATAGATATATATTATATATATATATATATATATATATATTTCCTGTGTTCTATGTCCTGTACTCTATTTTTTTCGTGTTAAGAAAAATGTCCATTTCCTTGGTTTTGTGTTTATGTTTTCGTTTCTCATTGTGTTCGACGTTTTTTTTTTGTGTGTGTCCTGTACCCATATATGCATGTATATATACATGTAGAGGTAGGTACGTACATATATGTATGTATATATGCATTTGTTTTATCGATTAATTTATTATTATTAGTATATATATATATATATATATATATATATATGGTGCAGATGTAGGTATGCAGTTATAAAAAAAAACATGAAAAAAAAAACGTAAAAGAATTAAAAGTTACGACAAAACATTGTTCTTTTATTTATCTTTTTCTTTTGTTTCAGTCATTTGACTGCGGCCATGCTGGATCACCGTCTTTAGTCGAGCAAATCGACCCCAGGACTTATTCTTTGTAAGCCTAGTACTTATTCTATCGGCCTCTCTTGCCGAACCGCTAGATTAAGAGGATGTAAACACACCAGGATCGGTTGTCAAGCGATATTGTCAAGCCATATTGGGGGGGGGGGAAACACAGACATACAAATATATATATACATATATACGACGGGCTTCTTTCAGTTTCCGTCTACCAAATCCACTCACAAGGCTTTGGTCGGCCCAAGGCTATAGTAGGAGACACTTGCCGAAGGTGCCACGCAGTGGGACTGAACCCGTAACTATGTGGTTCGTAAGCAAGCTACTTACCACACAGCCATGATTAATGACACTGAAAATATAAAAAATGAAGTTAACTAATTTAATGCGTTAATAATTTAAATTAATTAAGTATCATAACATTGATATGATACTTACTATATACCTACTTTTGCACCCCTCCTGTATGTATATTATATATACATATGTATGTATATGTATGTATGTATGTATGTATGTATGTATGTATGTATGTATGTGGTGTATGTGTGTATGTGTATATACATGCATACATACATACATACATACATACATACATACATACATACTTACTTACATACATACATATATATATATATGTGTGTATTTGTGTGTATAGATTGTGTTTATCTAGATTTTCTCTCATTACTTTATTGTATTTGTTAGCTTCACCTGTTAGAAATAGCAGCTAAATGACTCTCAAATCACACTCTACGCTCTTGACAAAATAAAAATATACAAGAACAAGGAGGCCAATAGATTAATTAGTTCTAGATGCGCTGAATTCGGAAATGAACCTGGACTGTCATGGCAGGAATGCTTTTTATCATATGACTAACTTGGAGCCTAACAACAACAATAATAACAACAACTAGAACAAAAACTCCTTCAAATCAAAAACAGGTACCTTGCAAGTGGGTTAGATACTTGCAAGATGATACCTTGTGGTATTTAAAAATTAGGATGCATTAAATAATTTAGTAAATATCTTGCACTGTGGTAGAGATAATGTCAGGGCAGGGGTAGGATAATGACAGGGTAGAGGTGGGATAAATATAGGGGTGGTCTCTTTTGGAATGTCTTTGATGCTATGTCTACTTGCTTAAATGACAATAACAAATGCAACGATTTCCAGTTTCCTTTTGACGTCTTCATACCCTAACCGAGTTTCTTGTTTCTAACCCACCCCCAATTAAAACCATTCATGTCACAGTTCTTATGAGATATATATCTTTCTTGTAGTAGTTGTAGATCAACGAACCAGTTGTGGGTTTTGAAAGACAAGGAAAACCGGTTCTCAGAGAGATAAATTACAGAAACCTGACCGATTTTACTGTGTTGCGTCTATGTATGTATGTCGAAAGGAGGTGCCTGTTCACGTTTTTACTGTGTAGTATAGATAGAATCCAGTCTGTTTGGAAATCTAATATATCTTCTACAGCATAATTCCTTTTCGCCAATTACCATAGCATGCTTCGCTTCCATTGTGTAACCATCGTTTGTAATAATCCTAAAACAAAAACGTGTATAGATAGATAGATAGATAGATAGATAGATAGATAGATAGATAGATAGATAGATAGATAGATAGATAGATAGATAGATAGATAGATAGATAGAGATGGACATACAGACAGACAGACAGAAAGATAGATAGATAGAAAGATAGATAGATAAATAGATAGACAGACAGACAGACAGATAGATCGATAGACAGATAGATGGACAGACAGATAGATAGATAGATAGATAGATAGATAGATAGATAGATAGACAGATAGAGAGACAGAGAGACAGATAGAGAGACAGAGAGACAGAAATTTACATATATATGTATATATATGTATATATATATATATATATATATATATATAATCGTTATCCAATCATATAATAGCCGTTAACTGCCTCTTCTCAAACGCCTTCCCTCACTTACTTCAACGCCAGTTTTTCGTATCATTTTATGATTGACGCCAACGAGTAA
This sequence comes from Octopus sinensis, assembly GCF_006345805.1. Classification (NCBI taxonomy): domain Eukaryota; kingdom Metazoa; phylum Mollusca; class Cephalopoda; order Octopoda; family Octopodidae; genus Octopus; species Octopus sinensis. The sequence continues at coordinate 3,452 of NW_021829015.1, read as the reverse complement.
TACAACATATTGTTCACACGGTGGAAATGCACACGAGCGAAAAGTCTGGCGTGATCGGAATTCATCTTCTACCTTTTTTTCTTTCTTTCCTTTTTCTTTCTTTCTTTCCTTGTTTCTTTGTTTCTTTCCTTCTTTCTTTCTGTCTTTCTTTCTTTCCCTCTTCCTTTCTTTCTTTCATTCTTTCCTTCTTTGCTCTCTCCCGATCTCTCCTTTTCCCTTCTCTATCTCTTTATTTCTCTTCATAGGTATGCGTGTGTGTTTGTGTGTGTGTGTACATGCGCATAAAAATACATATATACATGCATATATAATATATATATGTATATATATATATATATATATATATATATATCAATATACGCACAGACACACACACAATATATATATGTATGTATGTATGTATTCAGTGTGTACGTATGTATATATATATAAATATATATATATATATATATACATACATATATTATAATATACACACACACATATATTATATATATACACACACACACACACACACATGTATATATATATATATATATATATTATATTATATATATATATATATATATATGTGTATATATATACATATACACGTGTTCGCGCGCTAACTTATATGTGAGTGTGGTTTTATTTAAAATAAAAATAAAAAACTACATTGTTTGGTTTCTTGCCAACACGTGTAATGATGCCAGTCTGTTTATATAAAAACAATCTGTTGAACTTCTACCCCAGCCATTACGCTCCTGGTTTATGATCGTCATTTGTTGTACGGCTACATCAACGACATCTGCCCCAAAAATTTCAATTTCTATTCACTCAAACGCCCATCAACTACCTTACAATACAGGGGACCAAGAGTCGGGCACGCGCACAGCTTTATGCAAATTTACATAAGTGTATTCGTACGTAAATGCATGCATATATATATATATATATCTTCATACGCCTATGCATACTTACACACCTATGTACATACATATATAATACTTGCTTACATACACACATACACATGCGCACATATTCATACATTCATACATACATACATACATACATACATACATACATACATACATACATACATACAGCTCACCCAACACACCGAATCCCTGGCCCGGGTAGTGAATCCCTGGCTCGGGTAGTTCGAATCCATGACTCGGGTAGTGCATACATACATACATACATACATACATACATACATACATATATGCTTACATGCATCGACAGCTCAACCAACACACCGGGAACTCTCTTCAAAAAGTCTTGTCGCTTAAGAGCTAAAATAAAACTCAAAGCGATACACACTTGCATACATATGTATTTACGTTCATTGATAAATTGAGTGAGGAAGAAAAGGAAACAGAGACTGACATACGGACAGACAGACGGACAGACAGACAGAGAGAGAGAAGCAAACTAACCTAGAACATGAAAAGACCAGTGAACGGCAGCAACAAACAAAGCCTAAAGCAATATCTTTTAGAACTAAGAACAAATTGTGCTTAAAGAAAGCAGTTTCGGGAAAAGGGATAAATTGATTATATCCCCATGGATGGAAGCACTCCGTCGGTTACGACGATGAGGGTTCCGGTTGATCCGAATCAACGGAACAGCCTGCTCGTGAAATTAACGTGTAAGTGGCTGAGCACTCCACAGACACGTGTACCCTTAACGTAGTTCTCGGGGATATTCAGCGTGACACACAGAGTGACAAGGCTGGCCCCTTGAAATACAGGTATAACAGAAACAGGAAGTAAGAGTGAGAGAAAGTTGTGGTGAAAGAGTACAGCAGGGATCACCACCATCCCCTGCCGGAGCCTCGTGGAGCTTTTAGGTGTTTTCGCTCAATAAACACTCACAACGTCCGGTCTGGGAATCGAAACCGCGATCCTATGACCGCGAGTCCGCTGCCCTAACCACTGGGCCATTGCGCCTCCACTATATCCCCAACCCCCACGCAGTACACAACTGGTACTTATTTTATCGACTGCTATAGGATAAAAGGTAAAGTCGGCCGCGATGTTATTCGAACGCTGAACGTAAAGAGGGACGAAACGCCGCCAAGCATTTTCCCCGGCATGCTAACGATTCTTATTTCTTTATTGCCCAGAAGTGGCTACACACAGAGGGGACAAATGAGGACAGACACACGGATTAAGTCGATTATATTGACCCCAATGTGTAACTGGTACTTATTTAATCGACACCGAAAGAATAAAAGGCAAAATCGACCTCGGCTGAATTTGAGCTCAGAACGTAGCAATAGACGAAATACCTATTTCTTTATTACCCACAAGGGGCTAAACACAGAGAGAACAAACAAGGATAGACAAAGGGATTAAGTCGATCATATCGACCCCAGTGCATAACTTAATTTATCGACCCTGAAAGAATGAAAGGCAAAGTCGACCTCGGCAGAATTTGAACTCAGAACGTAACGGCAGACGAAATACGGCTATGCATTTCGCCCGGCGTGCTAACGATTCTGCCAGCTCGCCACCTAAATGGCGTTTAAATATTACAATAGGATATGTATCATATTGGTTTCAAATTTTGACCAGCAATTTCGTGGAAGATGTTAAGACGATTACATCGACCCCAGTCCTGAACTGGTGCTTATTTTATCAATCCCTGATAAATCACACAGCCACCACCTGCCAAGATGAAAGGGTGGCTGGAAATGGAACAAACAAGATAGACACATCGAAAAAGAAAAACAAAACAAAAAGACTTTCATCTGTTGTCGGTTCGGCCATCGGTGCATTGGAGTTACTCGCAACAACAGTACTAGCATTCAACAACACCAAATCTGTATTCCCAGCAACGTATGTTATCTGAAATCTAAACAAAGGACAATAACGGTACTATATCAACACGTTGTGAGCAATGATGCTTCACTCCAATTCACATCACTGTCGCCTTCTATTGGAAGTGTAATGCTCACAGTTACAACATTGCAAATTTAGGTCATGTTTTGTTTTTTCATAAAACTCCCCAAAACCGGTTGGCGCTCTCTGGAATTATATGCTGCCTCTATAATTTCTACATCACTCCTTTTGTTGTGCTTTTGGTGATGTTTTTATTGGTTTTTGTTGGTGTTAATTATATAAATATTGCACTTTAGAATATAGCTCCCCTGTTAAGACCATCAACTGTATGCGTGCGTGTGTGTGTGTGCGTGTGCGTGTGTGTATATGTTTCTATGTTTGTATGTCTGTCCGTGGGCGTGCGTGCGTGGGGGGGGGGGGGGGGTGAAGACACGTGACGTATTGGTTATGGTATTCGGTTCACGAGCATTATGCCGAGAATTTAGTTCCTGGACAAGCTTCCAATGTTCAAGGGCATTCTAGCTGTGTCTATCTCGTATATATGTGAGTGTGTCTGTCTGAATATATATATACGTATGTGTGTGTGTGGTTATATAAAGTTATTTTACGACTCGTTGGCTCATAATT
>NW_021829014.1:0-6802 GCF_006345805.1 Octopus sinensis | reverse complement strand
CGCGATCCTACGACCGCGAGTCCGCTGCCCTAACCACTGGGCCATTGCGCCTCCTTTATGTGGTATACATGCCTGGTTGCATGTTATTTCGTTCTCGTTTCCTGGTATAAACGGGTGTTGAGTTTACTCTATGTCAAAAATCTTAAATTAGTGGCCGGCCCAATAAACATAAAGCGATAAAATTAAAGCACAATACCTATTTCTTTACTACCCACAAGGGACTAAACACAGAGAGGACAAACAAGGACAGACAAACGGACTAAGTCGATTATATCGACTCCAGTGTGTAACTGGTACTTAATTTATCGACCCCGAAAGGATGAAAGGTAAAGTCGATATCGGCAGAATTTGAACTCAGAACGTAGCGGCAGACGAAATACCTATTCCTTTACTACCCACAAGGGGCTAAACACAGAGGGGACAAACAAGGACTGAGAAACGGATTAAGTCGATTACATCGACTCCAGTGCGTACTTATTTTAATCGACCCCGAAAGGATGAAAGGCAAAGTCGACCTCGGCGGAATTTGAACTCAGAACCAAGCGGCAGACGAAATACCTATTAATTTACTACCCACAAGGGGCTAAACACAGAGGGGACAAACAAGGACAGACAAACGGATTGAGTCGATTACATCGACTCCAGTGCGTAACTGGTACTTATTTAATCGACCCCGAAGGGATGAAAGGCAAAGTCGACCTCGGCGGAATTTGAACTCAGAACGTAGCGGCAGACGAAATACGGCTACGCATTTCGCCCGGCGTGCTAACGTTTCTGCCAGCTCGCCGCTGTGACTGTGTGATAAGAAATTTGCTTCCCGACTACATAGTTCCGAGTTCAGCCCCACAACGTGGCCCCTTGGGCAAGTGTTTTCTGCAATAACCTTGGGCTAATCGAAGCCTTGTGAGTGGATTTGGTAGACAGAAACTGGAAAAAGCTCGTCGTGTGTGTGTGTGTGTGGTGTGTGTGTGTGTGTGTGTGTGTTTGTTTGTTTGTTCCGCCACAGCTTGGCAGCCGATGTTGGAGAGTTTACATCCCCGTAACCAAGCAGTTTGGCAAAGGGGACCGATACAATAAGTGCCAGGCTAAAGAAAAAAGGAAAGAAAATAACAAGTACTGGAGTCGATTTATTCGACGACAAACTCCTCTAGGCGGTGCTCCAGCTTGGCCACAGTCTAACAACTGAAGCCAGTAAAAAAAAAAAAAAAATAGAAGGTAAGATATTGAGATTGGATATGATCGCCTAAAACTGTAACCTTGGAAACATGATTCCTGAGCGACAGCTGTTCTGTCATTGAAACCAGTGCAAGAACAAAAGAATACACAGGAGTGGCTGTGTGGTAAGTAGCTTGTTTACCAACCACATGGTTCCGGGTTCAGTCCCACTCCATGACACCTTGAGCAGGTGCCTTCTACTTTAGCCTCGGGCCGACCAATGCCTTGTGAGTGGATTTGGTAGATGGAAACTGAAAGAAGCCTGTCGTATATATGTATATATATATATGCATGTGTGTGTTTGTGTGTCTGTGTTTGTCTCCCTAGCATTGCTTGACAACCGGTGCTGGTGTGCTTACGTCCCCGTCACTTAGCGGTTCGGCAAAAGAGACCGATAGAATAAGTACTGGGCTTACAAAGAATAAGTCCCGGGGTCGATTTGATCGACTAAAGGCGGTGCTCCAGCATGGCCGCAGTCAAATGACTGAAACGAGTAAAAGAGAAAGAGAGGTATATTACATACATATATGTACATACCTACACATATATGTATATATATACATGCATATATGGGTACAGGACATCAAAATGACGTTGAACACAATGAGAAACGTATGTTGTATGTCTTGGCTCTGTTTTTTTGGGGGGTTTTTTCGTCGTCCGAAAAAAAGTCCGTTTCCTTGTTTTTGTTTTTATGTTTTCCTTTCTCATTGTGTTCAACGTATTTTTGATGTCCTGTACCCATATATGTCCTGTACCCATATATGCATGTATATTTACATATATAAGTACCTATTTCTTTACTACCCACAAGGGGCTAAACACAGAGGAGACAAACAAGGACAAACAGATGGATTAAGTCGCTTATATCGACCCCAGTACGTAACTGGTACTTAATTTATCGACCCCGAAAGGATGAAAGGCAAAGTCGACCTCGGCGAAATTTGAACTCAGAACGTAACAGCAGACGAAATACCTATTTCTTTACTGCCCACAAGGGGCTAAACACAGAGGAGACAAACAAGGACAAACAGATGGATTAAGTCGCTTATATCGACCCCAGTACGTAACTGGTACTTAATTTATCGACCCCGAAAGGATGAAAGGCAAAGTCGACCTCGGCGAAATTTGAACTCAGAACGTAACAGCAGACGAAATACCTATTTCTTTACTACCCACAAGGGGCTAAACACAGAGGAGACAACAAGGACAACAGGTGGATTAAGTCGCTTATATCGACCCCAGTACGTAACTGGTACTTAATTTTCGACCCCGAAAGGATGAAAGGCAAGTCGACCTCGGCGAAATTTGAACTCAGAACGTAACAGCAGACGAATACCTATTTCTTTACTACCCACAAGGGGCTAAACACAGAGGAGACAAACAAGGACAAACAGATGGATTAAGTCGCTTATATCGACCCCAGTACGTAACTGGTACTTAATTTATCGACCCCGAAAGGATGAAAGGCAAAGTCGACCTCGGCGAAATTTGAACTCAGAACGTAACAGCAGACGAAATACCTATTTCTTTACTACCCACAAGGGGCTAAACACAGAGGAGACAAACAAGGACAAACAGGTGGATTAAGTCGTTTATATCGACCCCAGTACGTAACTGGTACTTAATTTATCGACCCCGAAAAGATGAAAGGCAAAGTCGACCTCGGCGGAATTCGAACTCAGAACGTAACAGCAGACGAAATACCTATTTCTTTACTAGCCACAAGGGGCTAAACATAGAGGAGACAAACAAGGACAAACAGATGGATTAAGTCGCTTATATCGACCCCAGTATGTAACTGGTACTTAATTTATCGACCCCGAAAGGATGAAAGGCAAAGTCGACCTCGGCGGAATTTGAACTCAGAACGTAACAGCAGACGAAATACCGCTAAGTATTTCACGCAGCGTGCTAACGTTTCTGGCAGCTCGACGCCTTATATACATATATAAGTACCTGCATCGACTTTCTATAAAGGCAGGTAGTAATTTGACCTTGTCCTTACTCTTAGTGCAAGTTTTGAAGAGTGCAGTTCGATTTTAACAATTATTTTTTTCAAAGCTATACTGGAAGTGACAAAGGAGCATATTTTGCCTTATGAGTTCAATAAAGGCAACAACGCAATGGAAAGTGCGAGGAATATTAATGCAGTATATGGGGATCGGACAATAAGCGTAAGCCAGTGTCAACGGTGGTTCCAGAAATTCCGAGCCGGAAATTACATCCTAGAAGACGAGCCTCGTCCTGCAAGATCTGTAGAGCTTGACGAGGACGTCTTGCAAACCCTAGTGGAACCATGTGGACGGTAAGCAAGAAACTAAAAGATATGACTTCTGTAGACGAGGTCAGAAAAAGTACTGGAGGAGAATTTTTCGTCGCAGACAAGTAAATTTTGGAAGAGGGGCCTTGCAAGTCTACCAGATAAATGGAAGAGCATTGTAGAAAATGAAGGAGAATATATTTTAGATTTAAAAAATTTGAAAAATAAAGAAGAATAAAAAAAAAACTGCGTTATTTATAGGATGACCCAGTATATATATATATATATATATATATATATATATATTGTTGTTGTTGTTATTGTTGTTGTTTGTTACTTCTGGAGCCACGCCTGGCTCATAGGGCCGGTTTCCCGGTTTCCTTGGCGTATTGGTTCTCCACCTGGACGGAACGCCGCTCCGTCGCAGTTGAAGTGCAAGATGCAGGAGGAAAGCGAGAGAGAAAGTTGTGGCGAAAGAGTCAGCAGAAGTTCGCCATTACCTTCTGCCGGAGCCGCGTGGAGCTTAGGTGTTTCGCTCATAAACATACACACCGCCCGGTCTGGGATGCGAACCCGCGATCCATCGACCGCGATTCCGCTGCTCTAACCACTAGGCCATGTGCCTCCACACGCACACACGCACGCACGCACACACACACACACACAAATATATATATATACATAAATAAATATAAGAGAATGGTCACTATGTGGCTCATTCTAGCATGTATGTATGTGTGTACTTGTTTCGATCATTAGACTGCGACCATGCTGGTTTACTAAGTTGAAAAATTTTAGTTGAATGAATTGATCCTTGTAGGTATTACTTTTTTAAAGCCTGGTGTGTGTGTGTGTGTGTGCGTGTTACTGGTACTCGGTCGATTACGACAACGACGGTTCCAGTTGATCCGATCAACGGAACAGCTTGCTCGTGAAATTAACGTGCAAGTGGCTGAGCACTCCCACAGACACACGTACCCTTATCGTAGGTATCGGGGAGATTCAGCGTGACACAGAATCAGACAAGGCTGGCCCCTTGAAATACAGGTACAACTCATTTTTGCCAGTTAAGTGCATTGAAACCATGTGAAATAAAGTGCCTTGCTCAAGGGCACAACGTTACGCATTTCGCCCGGCGTGCTAACGTTTCTTATTTCTTTACTGCCCACAAGGGGCTACACACAAAGGAGACAAACAAAGATAGACAAACGGATTAAGTCGATTACATCGACCCCAGTGCGTAACTGGTACTTAATTTATCGACCCCGAAAGGATGAAATACAGGTACAACTCATTTTTGCCAGTTGAGTGCATTGAAACCATGTGAAATAAAGTGCCTTGCTCAAGGGCACAACGTTACGCATTTCGCCCGGCGTGCTAACGTTTCTTATTTCTTTACTGCCCACAAGGGGCTACACACAAAGGGGACAAACAAAGATAGACAACGGATTAAGTCGATTACATCGACCCCAGTGCGTAACTGGTACTTAATTTATCGACCCCGAAAGGATGAAATACAGGTACAACTCATTTTTGCCAGTTGAGTGTATTGAAACCATGTGAAATAAAGTGCCTTGCTCAAGGGCACAACGTTACGCCGGTACTCGAACCCATAACCTTGAGATCGTGAGCTGAATACCTAAAACCACTAAGCCACGCGCGTGCTTATGTCAGCGCCTGTGTAAATGTGTGCATGTGTTTGTATGTATATATGAATGAGTGTATATGTGAATATGTGCGTAGACTTACAGGTAAATGTATTTCTTTACTACCCACAAGGGGCTAAACATAGAGGGGACAAACAAAGACAGACAAACGGATTAAGTCGACTACATCGACCCCAGTGCGCAACTGGTACTTAATTTATCGACCCCGAAAGGATGAAAGGCAAAGTCGACCTCGGCGGAATTTGAACTCAGAATGTAGCGGCAGACGAAATACGGCTACGCATTTCGCCCGGCGTGCTAACGTCTCTTATTTCTTTACTGCCCACAATGGGCTACACACAAAGGGGACAAACAAAGATAGACAAACGGATTAAGTCGATTAAATCGACCCCAGTGCGTAACTGGTACTTAATTTATCGACCCCGAAAGGATGAAAGGCAAAGTCGACCTCGGCGGAATTTGAACTCAGAACGTAGCGGCAGACGAAATACGGCTACGCATTTCGCCCGGCATGCTAACGTTTCTTATTTCTTTATTACCCACAAGGGGCTAAACATAGAGGGGACAAAAAAAGACAGACAAACGGATTAAGTCGATTACATCAACCCCAGTGGGAAATTGGTACTTAATTTATCGACCCCGAAAGGATGAAAGGCAAAGTCGACCACGGCGGAATTTGAAATCAGAACGTAACGACAGACGAAATACGGCTACGCATTTCGCCCGGCATGCTAACGTTTCTTATTTCTTTATTACCCACAAGGGGCTAAACATAGAGGGGACAAAAAAGGACAGACAAACAGATTAAGTCGATTACATCAACCCCAGTGGGAAACTGGTACTTAATTTATCGACCCCGAAAGGATGAAAGGCAAAGTCGACCTCTGCGGAATTTGAAATCAGAACGTAACGACAGACGAAATACTGTTGCGCATTTCGCCCGGCGTGCTAACGATTCTGCCAGCTCGCCGCCTTTCTTACAGGTAAATGGCAAACGTGAAAGGGGAGAGAGAGAGACAGAGAGACAGAGGGACAGAGAGACAGAGAGAGAGAAACAGACAAAGAGAGACAGAGAGAGAGAAACAGACAAAGAGGGACAGAGAGACAGAGAAAGAGAGAGACAGAGGCTGAGTGAGAAACATAGAACAAGTGAGCAACATTCATTTGCGCGTGGCGTGTGTATTTTACTAAGCTTATAGTAACATAGTTTGCCATACTTACCGAGATGCACGGGCGCCTGACACAGTCCGGGGTTGAGCGATGCTAAAAGCATCAGAGAAGCCATGTAACAACAGAGCCTGGATGCCATCATCCCTTAGGTTCTTGCACGTTCAGCAAGTTTTCTTTCTACTTTGCTTTGATAACAGTTTTTGCTGTTGTTGTCGCCGCCGTCGTCGTGGCCGTGGTGGTGGTCGTAGTCGTAGTCGTCGTGGTCTCCGCCGCCGTCGTCGTGGTCGTCGTCGTGTTAGCTCGGACCGCTGTCGTCGCCGAAATCGTCGTATTTATCCCTGTCGCCGCCGCCGACGTCATGCTCGTTCGCCCGTCACCGTCGCCGTCGCCGTCGCCGTGAACAACGCCTCTCTTTCTGCTCTTTTATTGTTTTCGGTTATTGCTCTTGTTGTTGTTTGTTGTCGTCGTCTCGCGATTGCCGGTGGTG
>NW_021829013.1:0-7086 GCF_006345805.1 Octopus sinensis | reverse complement strand
AAGAAGTTATAGTGGTTGACATTATTTACATTATTTACATTCGACGGATATTTGTCCTCATCTTGTATCCGTCGAATGTAAATAACGTAAATAATGTACAGAATTCCTCATCTCTTAAATATAGAACTGTATGGGCGCCACTGCATAGTGACAAAGACTCCAAATTTGCCATCAAGATGTAGGAAAAGATACTGTGATAGCCTCGGCTTCAGAGGCCCACACCTCTTCAATATCCTCCCGAAGAACCCGAGAGACCTGCATGGGGTGGATGCAACTTCACGGCAGGAGGTGCAGAAGAAGGCAGTTGCATCGAACTCTCTCATGCACCAAATGGCAATTGCTAAAAAGCATTCGTGAAGAAAAATCATGTAGCAACACCAAATGGCGGTGCCTCAGCATGACCACAGCTCGTGAGCTGAAACTAGATATAATAAAATAATATATAGTGGAGGAGTCCAGAAGTAAATCACCAAATTATCACCATAACATTTTTTTTGAAGGTTTTCAGTTCCCCATTTTGGTCCAACCAATATGAAGAACGTTTGTTATTATTGTACATAATCCACTTTTCATAGCAAGTTACAGTATGGTCATGAAATGGATCGGTCTGATTAAGGAGAAGATGCGTTTCTGATTTTCATTCAGATCGTGTGTTACCTATTTCTCCAGCATTTTTGATTTTACGATCGCACGGAAATGGTTGCAGGTAGTTTCCTGGTTACAGACCTCGGCGGAATTTGAACTCAGAACGTAACGGGAGACGAAATACCTATCTCTTTACTATCCACAAGGGGTTAAATAAAGAAGGGATAAACAAGGATAGACAAACGGATTAAGTCAATTACATCGACCCCAGTGCGTAACTGGTACTCATTTAATCGACCCCGAAAGGATGAAAGGCAAAGTCGACCTCGGCGGAATTTGAACTCAGAAAGTAATGGGAGACGAAATACCCATCTCTTTACTACCCACAAGGGGCTAAATGCAGAAGGGACAAACAAACGAATTAAGTCAATTATATCGAACCCAGTGCGTAACTGGTAGTCATTTAATCGACCCCGAATGGATGAAAGGCAAAGTCGACCTCGGCGGAATTTGAACTTAGAACGTAGCGGCAGACGAAATACGGCTACGCAATTCGCCCGGCGTGCAAACGTTTCTGCCAGCTCGCCGCCTTAACAAAGCCATACACACTCATACATATCTACACGCAAATGTACACACTTTACACAGCAATACAGAGCTATATATATATATGCAGCTATACGCAGCTAGACTAATTGTACACACGTATACACAGCCATACTCCTCAACACTCCGTGCTAACATTCTTCTACACACAACTATACATAGTCATACGTAGTCATACACTTCTACACACAGATGCACCCATACTTAACACAGCTACACACTTCCAGACACAGCTCTTTACAGAGATACCCAGCCATATTCATCAAAACACCGTGCGCACACATTTATACACACACACATATATATATATATATATAAATATATACATACAATATATATATATATATATATATATATGACTATGCATTGCTCTGCTTAGCTCTGTATTGCAGTGTGTATACATATACACACAGACATATATATATAAATATATATATGTGTGTATATGTATACACACCGCAATACAGAGCTAAGCAGAGCAATGCATAGTCATACGCAGCCATACACAGATATTCACAAACACACACACACACACATACACACACACACACACACACACTAACACACACATTTTAGACAGCTATACACAGATTTACACGTCTTCTAAATCATTACACAACACATTATTACAGTGAAGGCGACCAAGACCGTTGAGAAAAAATTAAAAACAAAAAAAAAGATGAAACAAAAAAAACAATCAAACAAACAACAAAAAAAAAACACCAGTGAAAAATGATATTCAAACACTACAGACTGTAATCATAGAAGCGAAACTGATTTATTTCCCAATATTAATTTTAATCGATGTGTTTTTTCTTATTGATTTTACAGTCGTCAGTGGATAGTAGTAACAACAAGAAATAAATAAAAAATAATAAATTTTAAAATAAAGCAAAGCAAAAGAACAAAAAATACAGTTTTTTGTGGAGAGTGAGTTTTATTTTTACTCATTTATTTATTTTTCGTTTTTTTCTTGACAAGGGTTATACAGGTCCAAAACCTTAAAACTGTTTCCAATTCCGCAACCGAAGAAAGGAAGAATTGTCTTTGTATTGTTGTAGCTGTTATTGTTGTCATGTCCGTTGTTGTTGTTGCTGTAGTTCTTTTCCTTCTCTCTCTCTTCTTTCTCCTCCTTCTACTTCTCCCCTCCTCCTACTTCAGCTTCGTCTTCTTCAAGGAAATTGTTGGGTGGGAAATACAGCCTTTTAGTTGAAAATGAAGTCGATGAGAGTGGCAAGTCCAGTGAGTTTGGAAGGACCCAGACTGAGTGTGCTTTTCAAAGTAGAAGGAAAGAAACTGGAAGATGGTACATCTTGCTTACCAACCACATGGTTCTGGGTTCAGTCCCATTGCGTGGCACCTTGGGCAAGTGTCTTCTACTCTAGCCTCGGGCCGATAAAAGCCTTGTGAGTGGATTTGGTAGACGGAAACTGAAAGAGGCTCATCGTATATATGTCTATATATATATATATATATATATATATATATGTGTGTGTGTGTGTGTGTGTGTGTGTGTGTATAAGTTTGTGAGTCTGTGTTTGTCCCCCAACATCGCTTGACAACTGATGCTGGTGTGTTTACGTCCCCGTAACTTAGCGGTTCGGTAAAGGAGACCGATAGCACAAGTGCTAGGCATACAAAGAATAAGTTCTGGGGTCGATTTGCTCGACAAAAGGCGGTGCTCCAGCTTGGCCGCAGTCAAATGACTGCAATAAGTAAAAGAGTAAAAGAGAGTAAAAGAGTATATTGCCTTGTAATCAGAAGAATAACCAAGGATTTCTTGACTGAGTTTTGTCTGAATTAACCTAAATGGCTCGCCCCCTATTACTGATTATTCTATTTATTAATTAATTTTCTCATTTCTAGTTTAATATCCTATTGTCATAACTATATATTTATAGTGTATTGTTTTGATCGATGAATGGTAGCACAGGGACTGTTGAGGAGTATGTGTAAATTAGTCGTTTGATAATGCCCTCAATGTCTAGGGGCCATATAGCCAATAAGAGAAAGGTTTATCATTATTGTTTTTAAGGGGGCGTGAATCCTTCACACGTTGGACAAAAAGCTTAGCGGTTCTTTGCCGGTCGACTTTGTTGTTCATCCGTTCGGGACCGATAAAATAAGTACCAATCGAACTCTGGGGTCAATGAAATTGATTTAGCCCCTAAATGGAAATTTCTGGCCTTTTGTCAAAATATGAAACTATTATTGTTGGTTTTAAGGCAGCGAGCAAGCAGAATCGTTATAGCACGCTGGACAAAATGTTTAGCGACATTTGGCCCGTCTTTACGATCTGAGTTCAAATTTTGCCGAGATAGACTTTGCCCTCATCCCGTTCGAGAACGATAAAGTACATACCAGTTAAAAATAGGGGTTGCTGTAATCGACTAGCTTTTCTATATCAGGAGTTCTGCCTATAGTTGGAAGAATCATTGTTTTTGTTGCTGTCGTCCTTGTTCTTGTTCTTGTTGTCGGTGTTGTGGTTGAGGTAAAGATATGACAGAACCAAGGCGGTGAGCTGGCAGAAACGTTAGCACGCCGGGCGAAATGCTTAGCGGTATTCCGTCTGTCGTTACGTTCTGCGTTCAAATTCCACTGAGGTCGACTATGCCTTTCATCCTTTCGGTGTCGATAAATTAAGTACCATTTACGCACTGGGGTCGATGTAATCGACTTAGTCCCTTTGTCTGTCCTTGTTTGTCCTCTCTGTGTTTTGCCCCTTGTGGGTAGTAAAGAAATAGATATTTCGTCTCCCGTTGCGTTCTGAGTTCAAATTCAACCGAAGTCGACTTTGGCTTTCATCCTTTCGGGATCGATAAATTAAGTACCAGTTGCACACTGAGGTCGATGTAATCGACTTAATCCGTTTGTCTGTCCTTGTTTGTCCCCTCTGTGTGTAGCCACTTATGGGCAGTAAAGAAATAAGAAATCGGAAATAAATATCACAGTCTAGCACAATATGGAAGGACATGCATGCAGAGGGCCTTTCATTATGGAAGCCCACCTTTGCAAATTTTGAAGGTAGCCAAGTTATGCAGACCGAAACAATTATTACGAAATTGAGGAAGAATGAGAGAAAATGAAGAAAGAAGGGATAAAAGAAAGGTGTATTGGACCCTGTATTGGCTGGGTAATTAATATATTAACCACAAAAGGACGAAACGCAGATGTGAAATGTTGGATCTGGACTAAAAAGCTGTACTCACTCCATAAGGCATTACATCGAATGTTCTAATGAGTTGGTGAATTTTATAATAAGTTTGTTGGTGTTTATTTCCTGGTAAGGTTTTGCCGAGTAGATTTATGACCAATGTTGTTTCTGCTCTAAATATCGCATCTTACAACGTAGTAGAAATCAAATCTATATTACTGAGTGTGAGTTTCCGTTATTCAAGAGAAGTTAAATGCATTCGTTTCTTTTTTGTTAAGATATAGCATTGTAACCTGCGACATCAAGAGGTATGTGAAAAGCATTTTTTATGCCACAAATGTGTTTTGATATACAGAGAACACGAAGGCGGCGAGCTGGCAGAATCGTTAGCACGCCGGGCGAAACGCTTAGCGGTATTTCGTCTGTCGTTACGTTCTGAGTTCAAATTCCGCCGAAGTCGACTTTGCCTTTCATCCTTTCGGAGTCGATAAATTAAGTACCAGTTTCGCACTGGGGTATCGATGTAATCGACGTAATCCCTTTGTCTGTCCTTGTTTGTCCCCTCTATGTTTAGCCCCTAGTGGGTAGTAAAGAAATATAATATACAGAGAACATAACAAACTTTGAAGTCGGTCAACCAGCAGTAATAACCAGAATATACCTGAAGATAAGGATAAGGAACAAACAACTTTTTTCGAAATTCGATGAGAAAATAAAGACTTGAAAATTTGGTGTCAAAAGGAAAGACTAAAATAACGATACATATCAGGACTGATGCAAAAAATATTTACACACACATACACACACAAACACACATATATATACATATATATATGCATCTATCTAGACTCTCATTTTGATGAGATCTACTTACTCCAGTGAATCGAAACGATCGTAGATGCCACCCTTATCTCTGCTTCTTCCTTCTTTATTACCTATTTAATTAAAGACATATCAGCGTAAACCACGAGTTTCCCATTGTTATTACATCCATTTATTATCCATTTGTTATAAAATCCACTTTATTACCTTGCCGATCGGTTACAGAAAGGCTAATCTAATAACTTGTTACACACTACACGAGAGTATAGAGTCGAAGGACCATGATCAGCGAAAATTTATGTAATATGTATGAAGGAAAAACGTGGGTGCTGTTACTCGCCTCTTGAGTGAACGTACGTAAGTCTTTTCTGTAGTGTGAAATGTCTTTTCGTTGCATTATACGTAATTGTGGAATAATGTTCTTGATATAACAAAAACCTATGGTGTTTCATGTCCGAGTAGAGTGTCTTTTTTACTATTCAATATGCCATTCACTCTCCATTTGTTTTTTGTTTCTTTCTTCCTTTTTCGGCACTCTTTTTCTCTCACACATACGCACAAAATTTTCATAATTTTCATCTCGTCATATTATAAAGTAGACCTTCTGAAATTAGCTACGGTATATATGGGTGTAAAGGTAGCAAGGGAGAAATTTGTCAAACACACATACACACACACACACACACGCACACACACACACACACACACACACACACACTCACACACACACACACACACACACACACACACACAACTCTATACACACAGTGGTACGAAACTTTCAAGAAAGCTGAACAGCAGATTTTCAGAGAAGCAATTCCACCGAGGCAAGTGTTTCGGCACTTAAACTCTAAGAGGGCGGGCAGCATCCACTCCCTGATACTAAGTGCACTTCTGCTGCCAATGTTCAGCTTTTTGGCCAGAGCAACTATATATATATATATATATATATATATATATATATATATACAAAAGTGGATATAATAACAATGGGAAATTCATGGTTTTCGCTGCTATATCTTAAATAGGTAACAAAGAAGGAAGAAGCAGAGGTGAGGGTAGCATTTACGATCGATTCGATTTACTGGCGTCAGTAAATAACTTCAGAATGCGAGTATAGATGGATGCATTTATATATGTATATGTATATATAATATATATATAATATATATGTATATATATATATATAAAAATATATATATATATGTGTGTGTCTGTCTGTCTGTCTGTTTGTGTGTGTGTACGTAAATATTCCCACATATTTCCACACATAAGGCCTCCACGGGTCGTCTTGCACTTCTTTCCATACAAAGTGGGGGTTTTATTCAAAATTCTACAACGCTGTTAGTCGTAACGTTACCGAATTAGAGTTCCGGCATTAAATTTTGTATATTTCATATAAGCATACATATATATACATACATATATCTTCAGAACTGTATACAAATACCTGCATAGACGCGTTCACGCACAAACATATGTACATAATAGACAACTGGGAAGTATCCTGAATTATCATGTGATACAAATAGATATTTATGATAAACATATATGTTAAGAATAGGTATGATTTACTAACCTCTCTGTTGACAGACGTCAACCCTTTCTTTGAACGATCTGACAAGAGCAGACATTAGTGAGGTTGAACCATCACCTATTTCGGTACACAGAGATAGAAAACAAACACCCGTCTGATGTACCCAATTTATTTACTTTCTGGAGCGAAACGAAATTTTTATGTTTATTAAAGAAAGGTCTAGCTTGTAGTTCTTTTGTCGTAGTCTCCGAATATATATATTATATATATATATATATATCTATATATATATATATATGGATATATATATATATGTACATAGATATATATATGTATATATATATATATGTATATATATGTATATCTGTATATATATATATGT
>NW_021829012.1:0-6987 GCF_006345805.1 Octopus sinensis | reverse complement strand
TCTTCTTTGCCCTTCGATCTTCACTCTACTCCATCATACTCATTCCTTCATGCCATCTCCAAACCTCACATACCATTTTCTACCTTTCTTATTCTCTCTTTCTTTCTCTTCCTTCCACTCTCTCTCCCTCACATTCTCTGTCTCTCTATTTCCCTCTCCCCCTCTCCCCCTCTACTCCACACCTATATTCGCTCTAACTATCTCCCTCTCTCTCTCTCTCTCTCTCTCTCTTCTTCCTTTATATCTCTCTTATCAATATACTTTCTACTACAACCCCTCCTTTCTCTCTCTTTCCTTTGCTTCACGTTTAAATCTCCCTCTTCCTCGCTCTCCCAACGTTTTTCATCTAATATCTTTTTAAACACACACAAGCTTTTAAACACACCATATCCGCATATAACTTATAAAAAATTAAACACTGTTTGTATGTGTCTGTGTATGTGTGTGTGTATTTATATACACTTGTTTATATATGTAATTCTATACAAATACACACACACATATGTATATATATATATATACGTAGAGACACATATATAATTATACACACCTGCACATGAGATATGCACACAAAGATATATGCACCACATGCAACCGTCCACACAAAACACACACACACACACACACACATAGAGACACACAGACATACAGGCACACACACACACCAAACATATACACTCTCACACACACAAACACACATACAAACACACAAAGACAAGCACAAACACACACACAACACAAACACACACACACACAAACACACACACATAAACATATAAACACACGCGACATGTGTACACAGAAAGGCAGTCCATAACACATTAGCAGAATCGTGTGGAAATATAATTGAAATGCTTATCGGTGTTTCAACCAATCAGATTGCTGCAGCCAAATTGGTCACACTGTACGATGTCACAGAGAGAGAAAGTGGGTCGGTATGTGACGACGGTGGCGGAGCCGGCGGTGTAACGAGAAACTTCAACGACTTCATTGTGTGTCGCCTTTCCGAAGCGAACACCCAACCGACTGATCACTTCACACCAACAACGCCAAACACAGCATAAACGATGCATAATTTATAAACGAGCCACACATTGCCCGAAAGCTGAAGTGTCAACAATTACAACAACAACGAAATCTTATCAACGTTTCATTTATTTGCCGTAATTAAAACGATAATGACACCTTGAAAGGATTTTCATCAGGTTTTTAAACCTCATTTCTGCGAACCTGGCGATTTCGTATGTCGGAGGGATCTAACAGGCACAAAGAATCGCACGAGTTTCGCCTTCCTTTATTTTACAACTTCAAGAGAAGATGAAAGACTCCTGCGCTTTGCTTTTTCTACTAATTTTCAACTTTAAACTCCTTCAAAGTTTCCTTCAAAAGGCATTGGTCGGTGCGGTTCTATAGTAGGAGACATTTGTCCAAGGTGCCGCGCAGTGGGACTCAGTCCGAAAAATATGAATATATATATATATATATATATATATATATTTATATATAAATGAATGAAGGAATGGAGTTCGAACGACGATTTAACAAAATTCCTTTATTCTCGACACATGTTTCGAAGACTGCATATAGGATAATTCATTCAACTACTTAAACATTCTTATATATATATATATATATATAATATTAATTCGAGACAAAACCACTATTTTGCAAAACAAACAAGGAAAGACTTAATCAATACATAAAAAATTTTAATATAAAGAAATAAACCGCCACTACAATCGTTTCATGTCTTCAATGACATTCGTCGGGTGGATTTTCGATCTAAAATATCAATATATTAAAATATAAGTTTAAAATAATAAAATTATCAATGAAAAATATATAATCTAAAATAAACCCTATAAACAATTGAATATAAAGAAACCTATTATTGTAGTGGCGGTTTATTTCTTTATATTAAAAATTTTTATGTATTGATTAAGTCTTTCCTTGTTTGTTTTGCAAAATAGTGGTTTTGTCTCGAATTAATATTATATAATATTTTACTATAAAATTGGATTTAATCCAAATCTGATTTTTCCCTGTAAATTTGGATTATTCCCTAATATATATATATATATATATATATATATATATATAACTAATATAGGAGAAATTTTTGTCGGTGAAAAAATTTTTATCAATGGCCAGCATATCAAAAAATACCTTTATGGTTAATTTATAAATAATTTACAAAATGAGGGCAAATATATATATATATATATATATATATATATTATATATATATATAACATATAACACACACACACACACCACACACACACACACACCACACACATATATATCACTATGACCGACCAATCCGTCGGGCGTCCATTTGACACCGCTGTCCACACACACACACACACAAACACCTATATATATATATCAATATCGATATCTATATCTATATATATATATATTATATACACGCATACATGCATGTATCCATACATACATACATACATACATACATACATACATGCACATACATACACTGGCATACTAAAGTCAGAAGCTTGCATACCATATGGGTTCAATCCTATTGCATGGTACCTTTGGCAAGTGTTTTCTACTATAGCCTTGAGCCAACCAAAATCTTGTGAGTGGATTTGGTAGACGGAAACTGAAAGAAGCCCGTCGTATATTTCTGTGTTCCTTTCTGTTAAAGAGCATAGGCTCGAAACGTAGAAGAGTTTCTCACTTCCCGAGCGTTAAACTAATACATCTGTTTGTTGTTTACACACCAGTCTTCGTCATTCGTTTTTTTTTTTGTAAATTCTCATTCTATATTATATATATATATATATATATATATATATATATATATATACGGATAAGAGAAGAAATGAAGCAACAATTAACAATTGCGTTATTTATTATAATTAATAACAGCGGATATTTCTACCAGGCATAACTCTTTCGACTAACACCGCCGGTCAACTGGTCCTTCCCCCCACTTTCCGCTCTATTCATCTACTTGAAGCAACTGTACGCACACATGCAACCTTTAAATGAAAGCCTAAAGACTTAACAATTTTTTTCCCTTTATTTTCCTTTTTTCCTTTTTCTTTTCCTTTTTCTTTTTTTTCCTTTTTTCCTTTTTCTTTTCCTTTTTCTTTTTTTCTCCTGTTGATCTTCGTTCTCCTGTAAATAATTCCTCTGATAAACTCCAAATCATTCTGACGATGTTTGTTCCGTGGAATAAGACAAATGCAAGTTTATCTCAAAAATGACAAACTGAAACAGCTGTAAACATTATTTTAACTATAATTAAACTATGACCATTCACTACCAATGATCAACTTCTAATTGTTGATTGCTGCTCCATTTCTTCTCTTGTCTGAATATATTAAACCACGGTTTTACCATTTAAATTACCAACTGCTGTTAACCTTACACCAAAGCCTATACATAGTTAGGTACTACATCAGTAGTGCTTACGGGTACATTTATTCCTTAGACGGTTGCATATCCTTTAACTCATAATTTATATATTGGGTTGGCAACTAAGTTCCCGACGTTTTTCGCAATTTTAATCTTTTTAAAAGGCTTAATAAAAAAAATAACAACTAATTAATCAATAATGTATTCATCCTTGATTACAACTTCTTCCCAACGTTCAACAAGATTTTCAATAATAAGGTAAATTAAATGTTGAGGTAATGTGCTTCATCCGGGGTATGAAACATTAACTTCAAACCACTGTTTAGTTAGACCAGCGGATTAGATCGACCCCAGTAGGCAACTGGTACTTAATTTATCGATTCCAAAAGGATAAAAGGCAAAGTCGTTCTCGGCGGAGTTTGAACTCAGAACGTAAAACAAGTGATGATATTAAGCGGTCAGTCAACCAGGAGATAAGAAAGAATGAGTGACGACATCTTAAGGGAGTCAGCCAAGCGGAACACCGGACTACTTGATGAACAAATGATGCCCACATCAAATAACTGGATTACTATTGGATAAAAAAAACAACAAAAACGTGATCAGAATGATCGATATGCATACGACATTTCCGGTCAGTGAATCAACCAGAACGCTTGGTCACAGGCGGTCAAAAAACGAGTGAGGTCTTTGAGGAAGTAACCAATCAGGACTTCAGCCGATGTCTTGGAAACCTACACGTACAAGGCAATATTAGTTAGAAAGAAAAAAAAAAGAAAAGAATGAGGCGGCGAGCTGGCAGAAACGTTAGCACGCCGCGTGAAATGCGTAGCCGTATTTTGTCTGCCGTTACGTTCTGAGTTCAAATTCCGCCGAGGTCGATTTTGCCTTTCATCCTTTCGGGGTCGATTAAATAAGTACCAGTTACGCACTGGGGTCGATCTAATCGACTTAATCCGTTTGTCTGTCCTTGTTTGTCCTCTCTGTATTTGGTCCCATGTGGGTAGTAAAGAAATAGGTATTTCGCCTGCCGCTACGTGTTCCGAGTTCAAATTCCGCCGAGGTTGACTTTGCCCTTCTCGACTGGCCCCCTCCCCCAAAATTAGAGTAGAAAAGAATATTAGTTAAAAAAAAAAAAAAAGCAGAAAAGAGAAAACATGAGGCGGCGGTCTGGCAGAACCGCACATCGGGCAGGATGCTAAGCGATATTTCGTCCCTCTTTACGTTCTGAGTTCAATTTCTGCCGGAGTTGAGTTTATATTTTCGGGATCGATAATATAAATACTAATTAAACACTGGGGATGATGTCATCAACTTAACTTTTCTTCGAAATTGCGAGCCTTGTACCAAATTTTGAAACCAATATTAGTTTGAAAATAGGTTAATTTTCGCCTTCCATTATGGAAGTAGACTACGAACAATTCTGCAGACCGTGTATAAATTTTTCCTGATATTTTAAATTCTTCATCATGTCTAATCGCTAAAATATTTTTTGCTATGAAACTAACTTTTTAAATTTCTATCTCATTACTACTACGAAGTAGAAGGCGGAGAGGTGGCGGAATCGTTAGCACGCCGGGCGAAATGCTTTGCGGTACTTCGTCTGCCGTTACGTTCTGAGTTCAAATTCCGCCGAGGTCGACTTTGCTTTTCATCCTTTCGGGGTCGATAAATTAAGTACCAGTTACGCACTGGGGTCGATGTAATCGACTTAATCCCTTTGTCTGTCCTTGTTTGTCCCCTCTATGTTTAGCCCCTTGTGGGTAGTAAAGAAATAGGTATTTCGTCTGTCTTTGCGTTCTGAGTTCAAATTCAGCCAAGGTCGACTTTGCCTTTCATTCTTTCGGGTTCGATAAATTAAGTACCAGGTGCGTACTGGGGTCTACTATGAAATATAAGGCGGCGAACTGGCAGAATCGTTAGCACGCCGGGCGAAATAATTAGCGGTATTTCGTCTGTCTTTACGTTCTGAGGTCATATTCCGTCGAGGTCGACTTTGACTTTTATCTTTTCGGGGTCTATAAATTAAGTACCAGTGAAACACTGGGGTCGATCTAATCGACTTGCCTCCTCCCCCAAAATTTCAGACCCTGTGTCTATAGGAGAAAGGATTATTACTTTGATGTGTATTGAAATTTGAACTTCCATCGATTGTTATTGCAGTAAAACTGATTGAATTTTCACCGTGTTATTTTAATGTAAAACTTGTTGAACATTTGACTTCTGAGCATACTTTATCGCTGTGAAACTTTCAGCTGGAATTCTTTTTGTTTTAAATTTTCATCTTAATTCTATTTACGGAAAGCAAAAAATTTGTTAAAACCGCTATTTTAGAAAAATTGAAGAACATTTAAAAAACTAAAAATCATTTTAAGAACATTTAAAAAACTAAAAATCATTTTAAGACAACCCAAACCAGTTCTTTTTATATTCTTGCTTCTGAAGAAGTAAATCCCTTTTTCATATGCCTACACGATGATGATGGATACAGGAGTTATAGGTGAACTACTTCAAGTTTCATGCTCGATTAATGCGGCGATTAGACAGGCTTGTATAGCGTACAGTGCACGACTTGGCAATCGTTTATGTTGAAATGACATGTCTATTCAATGGGATGGATAAAAAACTGAACAACGAAACGAAAAACGTTACGGGAAAAAATTATGGAAACATGAAACTTAAAGTAGTTCACGGATAAATCATTGAACGATAGTTCTTTGCTGCTGGATTGTATACATTTTACTTATTCTATCAACAAGCAAACACACGCACACACAGATACAGACACACATACATACACTCAGGCACACACACATACATAAACACACTCACGTACACACGCACATATACACACACTGACACACACATACAAACACACACGCATACACACACATGCATAGACACTCACGCACACACATACATGCATAGACGCACACACGCAGGTACACACGCGTACACACGAGCACACACACACACACACACACACATACATACACATACACACATACACACACACACGCATACACAGACACACACGTACACACACATGGATACACACAGAGGCGTACACACACATATACTCACACATACACACACACGTACACACACATGCATACACACACAGAGGCGTACACACAGACACGTATACACACACATACACACCCACACCCGTTCCTATCACTAAACTACTTCCGTAGCTTTTGCACACAACTTTTC
Source organism: Octopus sinensis (assembly GCF_006345805.1). NCBI lineage: Eukaryota > Metazoa > Mollusca > Cephalopoda > Octopoda > Octopodidae > Octopus > Octopus sinensis. The sequence continues at coordinate 384 of NW_021829012.1, read as the reverse complement.
CACAGAGACCATTATTTGATTAAAGTTGAGGAGGTCATTTCGGATTGTCTTGTCAAGAGGTTGAAGATGAAAAGTAATTTCAACGATGATGACAACGTTTGAGGATAATGACGATGATGATGATGACGATGATGATGATGATGATGATGACGACGGGGTCATGGTGACGGTGGTGAAGACGATAGTGTTAGTGGTGATGAGAGGAATAGTAGTGATCTTCATACGACGACGACGACGATGATGATGGTGATGGTGTGTAATCATGGTGGATGACAACGAGGTAGATAATGGTGATGATGATGATGACGATGATGATGATTGACAACGATGGTGAAATGATGCTGATGATGATGAGGGATGGTGTTGATGATGATGCTTGATGAT
>NW_021829011.1:0-7034 GCF_006345805.1 Octopus sinensis | reverse complement strand
TGCATGACTGGTATTCATTTTATCAACCCCTGGAAAGATAAAAGGCAAAGTCGACGTTGGTGGAACTTGAACTCAGAACGTAAAGACAGATGAAATGCCACTAAGCATTTTGCCCAGTGTGCCAAAAATTCTGCCAGCTTGCCACCTTGGTAATAATAATAATAATAATAATAATGATAATAATAATGATAATAATCATCCTTTCTGCTATAGGCACAAAGTTTAAAATTTTGGGAGGTGGGGTTAGTCGATTACATTGACCCCAGTGCGTAACTGGTACTTATTTCATCGACCCTGAAAGGATGAAAGACAAAGTTGACCTCAGCAGAATTTGAACTCAGAATATAAGGACAGACAAAATGCCACCTAAGTATTTCACCCAGCATACTAATGATTCTGCCAGCTCACTGCCTTACATAATAATAATAATAATAATAATAATAATGATAATAATAATAATAATGATAATGATAATAAAATAATAATAATAATAATAACAATAATAATGATTTCAAATTTTGGCCCAAGGCCAGCAAGTATGAGGACGGGGTGGGGTGGGGGTGGGAGTGGGTGGATGGGGGTCTAATTGATTACATCAGCCCCCAATGCTCATCTGGTATTTATTTTTATCGACCCAGAAAGGATGAAGTGCAAGGCTGACCTCAGCAGAAATTTGAGCACATTTAAAATACTGCTGAGCCTTTTGTCGTACATGCTACCATGATACGACCAGCTAACTGCCTTAATAGTAAAAATGATAATAATAATAATAATAAATAATAATAATAATAATAATAATAATAATGAGAAATTTGCAGTGAAATTAAACAGAAGCCTACAGTCAGAATCATGAGGAAATTCACAGAAACTTTTTAAATGTTATTTGAGGCACTGAGTAATCAAGTTCACTGGAAATTAAAATGTTAGATATCTTGCAAAGAGGATCACACTGATGATCTACAGATAAATTGTGTAAGTAAAATTATGTAATTTATTGATAGTGAAACAATTGTTTGTGATTAATCTATATTTTTGTTATTTTTCATTTGTCTTGGTCGCTTACGTTTCTGGTGTGCTAAATTTTCTGGAGAACAATTCTTAGTGGTTGAGACCATAGCAGATCTTCTTCTAGCATAAGGGTTTCCACATAGTGGTTAAAAAACTCCCTCTTATATTTATGTATATATATATATATATATATATATATATATATATATATATACCATATATTATTATATATATACATATATATATATATATATATATATATATACATATATGTAGTTCAGACAAAAAACATAACTTTGGTTTCTCAACAGTTTGTTATTTAGCTCTAGGTTGGCCCTTACCCTGTACACCTATTATCAAAGGTGTTCCAGATATGTCAATCACATCTTAGATTTAAGAATGTTATAACTGGATGATGTTATTATCTAATGTATTTTTCTTATGATGGTAGGGTCTGCTATGAGGGATATTTTCACTGTTTTTAGCAAGTTGAGCAACCACTAAGAGAAATAAAACATGAAAAGCAGATTCTTCAAGGGAAATTCTGGAAAAAAAGTCTTCAGATGATTTATAATGGAAAAATTTAGTGTTAGCCCTATGGTTTAATTTTTGTCTCAAAGTTTTTAGCTTGTTTTTGTACAAGGCCCCTAATATGAGTTGTGAGTACAAGTAATTAGGTTGACATCTGCATTTGACAGATATTCTGTCAACCTTGGAAGGATGAAAGGCAAAGCTGATTTACCAAGATTTAACTCAGAGTGTAGAGTAAATTGCAATAATAAATTCAACTCAGTTTCACTCTAAATTTTCAATTGATTTAAGAATGCTGTCATCAATGATTATTGATTTTCCAGCTGTAAAAATCAGGCAATTCATATTGGTTTCAAATTTTGGCACAAGGCCAGTAATTACAAGGTAGGGGGCTAAGTAAATTACATTGACCCCAGTGCTCAATTGATCCTCGTTTTATTTACCCCCACCAAAAAAAAAAAAAAAAAAAAAAAATGAAGGCAAAGTCGACCTTGGTGGAATTTGAACTCAGAACAAAGACAAATGAAATATCACTAAGCATTTTGCCTGGCAGGTTAACAATTCTGCCAGTTTGCTGTCTTTAGCAGATCTGACATTACTTTCAAATTTTAGCACAAGGCCAGCAATTTTGAGGGAAGGAGAAATTGATTACATCAACTCCAGTACTCAACTGGTACTTATTTTAATGACCCCTAAATGGATAAAAGGCAAAGTCAACCTCTGTGGAATTTGAACTCAGAATGCAAAGATGGATGGAATGCCGCTAAGCATTCTGCTAGGCATGCCTAGGATTCTGCCAGCTTGCTGTCTTTAACAGAGTTAATATTAATTTTTAATATAGCCAAAAGGCCACAAATTTTAGGAGATTTATAGTCAAACTACATCATTCCCAGTGGAGTTTAAGGTACTTGATATTATTAACCCCTAGAAGGATGAAAGGCAAAGTTGACCCTCGCAAGGATTGAAAACAGAAAATAAAGCACCATATCCCATATATACCCCTGCTTGCATTTTCGCAATGTGAAACCTGCTCCTACTTATTTGGACATGAACTTGCCGGGAAACATCTGAGTGATCATATGAAATGTTCAGTAGGGAGTCGACACCCACAGCTAACTGTTGCACATTGTCCTTCTCTTCCCGATTGTGAAAGCTTACCATAATGTTTAATCTAAATACAGTGAAATTTTAAGAATTAATTTTTTTAAGGGCACATATTCTTTATTACTCTAGGCACAAGGCCCGAAATATTTTGGCGAGAGGTCCAGTTGATTAGGTCACCCCCTAGTACACAACTGGTACTTCATTTATCGATCCCAAAAGAATAAAAGGCAAAGCCGACCATGGCAGAATTTGAACTCAGGACATAAAGACAGACGAAAAACCACTAAGCATTTCGTCCAGCATGCTAACATTTTTGCCAGCTTGCCGCCTTTGGGTTAACAGTGCAAGGAATTTTGTCCTCATGCTCAAACAATTTCACCAATCTACAGACATTTTAATAGTTATAAGATTAGCAAGAACTCTAATGCCTTTACCAAATTAAGAACAGTGAGTATTCTCAAATAGCTCTATTTCTGGTATGGAGTTCCACCAGAAATTCTACCCTTGAAAAGCAATATTTTTTTATATTATCATCATCATCATCATTTAACCTTTACTTTTCCATGCTTGCATGGGTTTGATGGTATCTGTTGAGGTCCTTATGGCTGCATGATCTTACTCTCACCAACCCTCACCTGTTTCTAAGCATGCTAATATTGTCTATGGGCGAACATGTTTTCCATGGAAAACTGGAAACGAATAACATCGTTTGTTGATGGTGAGGCTCGTTTACATTTATCATATGATGTCTTGACAAAGGTACACACACATACATGCATATATATACATGTATATGTATACCTATATCTATATAGGTATATATATATATTTATTTATTTCTATTTTTTATTTTTATTTTATCTAGTTTCAGCTGACGAGCTGTGGCCATGCTGGGGCACCACCATTTGGTGTTGTTACATGATTTTACTTCACGAATGCTTTTTAGCAATTGCCATTTGGTGCATGAGAGAGTTCGATGCATATATATATATATATATATACACACATATATGTATAGATACTAATTATATACTATTTACTTATTATTAATACTTTATTTAGTTCTAGGTAAATGTTTTATCGTATCTTTAATTTTTTTCTATATGGTATGATTTAAGTATATCATTGTTGAATTGCTACATGGTGGTTCTTCTCTAATTTATATACATACACACACACACAACACAACACATATATATATATATATATATGTATATACATACATTATATATATATATATACATATATATATATATATATATATATATATATATATAGTATATATTATATATATTATAATTCATATATATATGTATGATATCTATTCATACATATTCACACACATATATACACACACACGCACATGTGTGTGTGTGTGTTAAAATAATATTAGTATAGAATATTTTGAACATTCTAAATATATTATGCACTTTAACTTCCTAGAATTATATATCTAATAATATATCTTATAATAATAACCCAAAATATTGTGCTGCCAAGTACTGCCCACTTCTTAGAAAAATCCTATCAGTTTAAATGTTTGTATTGTATTATGTGGAGGTATTTTGCTAATACCCTCCCCACTTCCCCTTTCAGTTATATTTCAACATCTGTTCACCTTCATTTGCCCTAGGGTGCTGGCTGTGTTCTGGCAAGTGATTGCATCAAAATATGCAGATTAAAAGTAAACAGCAGTGACAATAAAAATAATAATAATAATAATAATAACAATAATAATAATGATAATAATAATAATAATGATAATAATAATAATAATAATAATAATATAATAATAATAATAATCCTTTCTACTGTAGGCAAAAGGCCATAAAATTTTTGGTGGGGTGGAAGTTGATCACAGTGACCCCAGTACTTGACTGGTACTTTATTTATTGACCCCGAAAGGATGAAAGGCAAAGTTGACCTTGGTGGAATTTGATCTCAGAACGTAGTGACAAGGAAAATACTGCTAAGCATTTCGACCAGCACGCTAACGATTCTGCCAGCTCGCTGCCTTAAATAATAAATAAATGTTCCTTCTCGATCCATGCCAGGCTCATAAGGGCTGGTTTCCCGGTTTCAGTGGCGTAGAAATTTCCCACCTGGATGGGACAATGGCCCGTCGCAGGATTTCATCTCAATTGAAGGAGAGGGGCTTTCTCCGCCCGAGTTGCGGATCCGTGGAATAAGCTGCCGGAAGAGATAGTGAAGATGCCGATGACCGCTCGGTTCAAAGTCTCCCTTGACCAGAAATAGCCTGAACTCTTTGCATGAACACCACCCTGTACATAACTCCATGTCCCCCTACATGGCCTTGCATTTTGCTTTTTGAGCCAAAAAATTAACTTAACTTAACTAACTTACTCGTTTTTGCCAGCTGAGTGGACTGGAGCAATGTGAAATGAAGTGTTTTTCTCAAGAACACAACACATCGCCTGGTCCAGGAATCGAAACCACAACCTTACAATTATGAGTTCTACACCCAAACCACTAAGCCATGCACCTCTACTAACAATAATAATAATAATCATAATAATAATCCTTTCTACTATGGTCACAAGGCCAAGGGAAGGGTGAGTTTATGTCATTGATCTCAGTATCTGACAGGTATCATTTCATCAACCTTCGAAGAAAGAATGGCAAAAACCAGCCTCAGTAAATATTAATGATGACTGTACATAGGCACAAGCACAAGTAACTGATTCGATTGACTCTAAGATTTGAGACCCCAGCACTTGATTAGTACTTTATCAAGGTTGGAAGGCTGAAAGGTAAAGTTGATCTCAACAAGATTTAAGCTCAGAAACTAAAGAGATTTAACTATATACTGAAAAACATTGTTTAGCATTAACTTCATTTCACCTACCTCTAGAAGGATGAAAGGACAATTCTACCAATTCAAAGCCATAATAATAATAATAATAATAATAATAATAAATGCCCTGATGCAGTACCAGGCAGTGGCTCCCGTGGCTTTTGATCTTAACTGATTGGAAGTGTTATCATGCACATTGTTTTGTCTTGGTATAAAAGATGGGCTACAGCAAATATTCTGCTCAATACCACAGATTTGCTTGTCAGTTGTTTGACCTTAACCAAATGAACATGTCCCTTGGTGGCTGACGATATGTGCATTTCTGATCATGAGCAGAAGTAGTGGGAGAGCATCATAGCCGTATGTTGAGAGGGATTCTTTGGGGTATGGATAATTCACCTTTGGAAACATAGGTGGTTCATTCAACATCCTTAAACAACCCTTATTCAGGGACATTTTGTGCGGGATGGGTTTCTTGACCAGAAGCTAAAATTTCTAACTGGGCCCCACCTGCAAGGTCATGTTTTGTTTATCTTGATATGAGATCACCATGTTGCGCACATATGGTTGTGATGCATGTGCCTAGTGTACACTTATCAGACGGGTAGTCATGATGGGTATACTGGGCTTTGTATATTTTACCCCAGTGTCACTTTGATGGCATGCACTGCTCTCTCACTCAACGATAATAATAATAATAATAAAATATAATAATAATAATGATACTTTCTTCTATAAGCACAAGACCTGACATTCAGTGGGAGGAGACTAGTTAATAACTAGTGTTTATTTTTACTGACCCCAAAAGGATGAAAGGCAAAGTCAACCTTGCCGGTATTTGAACTCAGAACGTGATGACATGTGAAATGCTACTAAGCATTTTGCCTGGTGTACTAACAATTCTGCCAGTTCACCACCTTAATGATAATGATGATGATGACGACGATGGTGATGATGATAATAATGATAATAATAATAATAATAAAAATAATAATAATAATCCTTTCTACTGGAGGCACAAGGTCTGAAGTTGTTGGGAAGGGGACTAGTTGATTACATCGACCCCAGTGTTTTACTGGTACTTAATTTATCGACCCCCAAAAGGATGAAAGGCAAGGTCGACTTCGGCGGAATTTTAATTCAGAGTATAAGGACAGACGAAATACCGCTAAGCTTTTCACCCAGCATGCTAACCTGTCAACTTGCTGCCTTAATAATAATAATAATAATAATAATAATAATAATAATAATAATAATAATGGTATTAATAATATTGGCTTCAAATTTTGCCACAAGGGTAGCCATTTTGGGGGAGGGGAGGAGTTGATTACATCGATCCCGAGTATTTCACTGGTACCTAATTTATTGATTCCGAAAGGATGAAAGGCAAAGTCAACCTCGGCGGAATTTGAACTCAAAACATAGCGACAGGCAAAATACCATTAAGCATTGTGCTAACTCACCACCTTAATAATAATAATAAATGTTCCTAGTCTAGAGACAAGAGCTGAAATTTGGGGAAAGCTGTTAGCCAATGCCATCTGTTCCAGTGTTTGAAAAGAACTTTGTTTTAACT
>NW_021829010.1:5000-6955 GCF_006345805.1 Octopus sinensis | reverse complement strand
ACAATATGGTATCGCTTCGATACCCACTCTGTTCACCAGATTTAGCACCTGCAGGTTTCCATTTCTTCCCCAAGATGAAAATACAGTTTCAAAGGTCGCCGATCTAACATCGTTGTCGAGATCCAAAGAGAATCGCAGAAGGTCCTCCACCCGCTTACGGAAAATGACTTCCAGACATGGATTCTGAAAGTGGCAGAAACGCTGGGACCGGAGTATTTCTGCGCAAGGGGACTATTTGGAGGGAGACGATGTTAAAACTTAGGGAAATAAGTTATTTTTTAGTTCGAGAACCTTTTGATACCACCTGGTACGTAAGTACAGTCACAGCTCTATACACTCGTGTACACGTGTATGCATGCGAACAGATGCATGTGCGTGTCTTCGGGATTTGCATGTGGAAGTGTGTACGCGCACGCATCTGTGTGTGTAGATATGTGTGTGCTTGTATGTGTGTGTGTGCGCGCGCGCGCGCGAGTGTGTGCACGCGTAAATATTTGTTTAAAAGTTATGCATTTCATTTCTTGCATCAGCAGGTGATGATTTGGTAGAAATTATAGAAGCTGGAATAAAATATTCAAACCTCTCCACGTTCCGATTTTGAATCTCGTCGAGATCCGTTTCACATTTTATCCTTTAGGGTTCGATTAGTATCTTTGAAGTCATTAAACCGTTTCTAATCAATGATACGTTCTACAAATGTTAAAAACATTTTGATTTGTTAAAAAATTAAATCATATTTGTACACCTTTCAGGTGACCCTTACTCTTAAATCAGACTATGCAATTTCAAAAATCAAAAAAGAATACTTGAAGTAGGGTACATTTAACAAGTAGGTACCCGGTTTCCAGCTGTCCCTTGTAAACTATTGGACATTTTTGGTACTATTTATTCAACATTTCCCGTGTTTCGTTTGCTAATAGGAATTACAAATTTTTGCATGTTAGACATGTCAGGAATTTCCCATTAGAAATTCTTGAGACTGAGGAATCAAATAATGTATCCGTCTTTTTTGCTATAAATATCCAATAAATATTTTCCAATAAATATCGAAAATTGATCAGGTGTTATATGGTGTTAAATAAAATCAATGCCGGCTAAGTTTTTGAATGTACAGAATATTATTTCGAGGTATCCAGACTCTTCAACTTTTGCCTATAACCTGACCAATTAAGTCCTGGATCATTGATGAAATAAAGAATCTCATAAGGTTTTGCAAAATGAAAAATTTTTATCGCGTCGAAACGGCGATAGCTAAGCGGATATTGAACAAAAATGATAATCTTCAATCGGATAACTATACGCGTATGTGTGACTGAATGTTACGGAATGAGATTTATCGTAAATGCAAGAGCAAAATATATCATTGTGATAATTTTAGCTGGAAACGGAAACACACAGGAAACCCCCATATTATTTAGAAATCTATTCACTAATACAAAAATAGTTGACAGTATTGGTTTCAGATTTTGGCACAAGGCCAGCAGTTTTACATCGACACCTGTGTTTTAACTGATACTTATTTTATCGACCCCGAAATTATGAAAAGCAAAGTTGATCTTGGCGGAATTTGTCAACAGAACTTTAAAGACGACCAAAATACCCAAGAATTTTTCCCGGCCGCTTACGATTCCGCCTGCTCAACTCCTTAAATAGTTGTCTTTTCTACTCTAGGCACAAGGCCCCAAATTTTGGGGGAGAGGACCAGGCGATTAGATCGGCCCCAGTACACAATTTGTACTAAATTTATAGACCCCGAAAGGATGAAAGGCAAAGTCGACCTCGGTGGAATTCGAACTCAGGAAATACATATTTCTTTTCTACCCACAAGGGGCTATACACAGAGAGGACAAACAAGGACAGACAAACGGATTAAGTCGATTATATTGACCCAAGTGCGTAACTGGTACTTATTTAATCGACCCCGAGAGGATGAAAGGTAAAGTCGACCTCGGCGG
>NW_021829009.1:5000-7068 GCF_006345805.1 Octopus sinensis | reverse complement strand
TACATATATACGACAGGCTTCTTTCAGTTTCCGTCTACCAAATCCATTCACAAGGCATTGGTCGGCCCGAGGCTATAGCAGAAGACACTTACCCAAGATGCCACGCAGTGGGATTGAACCTGGAACCATGTGGTTGGTAAGCAAGCTACTTACCACAAAGCCACTCCTGCGCCTACTGTCGAAATAATAATAACAATTCTTTGTATTATAGGCACAAGGCCTAGAATTTTGTGCGAGGTGGGGCTAGTCGATTATATAGAACTCTGTGCTTGATTGGTACTTGTTTCATCGGCTCCGAAAGGATGAAAAACAAAATTACCTCGGTGGGATTTGAACTCAGAATGTAAAGAGCCTGAAGAAATAGTGGAAGGCAGCGCTTTATCCTGTGTACTTAACAGTTCTATATTATGTTCTAGGGTAGGGTTGACTTTACTTTCCATTTTTATGCCTTTTTCTTTCTTTTATTATAAATACCGTCACATCTTAGAGACATTATATTAATATCCTTTATCTTTTACTTGTTTCAGTCTTTGGATTGCGGCCATGCTGGGGCACCACATCGACGGGTTTAATCGAACAAGTCAACCTCAAAACTTTTTTTTCTTAAGTCTGGTACTTAGTCTATCAGTGTCTTTTACCGAACTACTAAGTTACATTAACGTAAACAAATCAACACTGGTTCTCAAATGGTGGTGGGGGAGCGCAAACACAAAGACATGCACACACACACACACACACACACACACACACACCACACACACACACACACACACACACACACACACAAAGAGGCTTACACAATTTACGTCTACCAATTTCACTCGAGAAATTGGGCGACCAAGGGTTATAACTGAAGATACTTTCCCAAAAGTACCGCGCAGCGGGGTCTGAACTCGAAACCATGTGATTTGCAAAGCGAGCTTCTTAACCACACAGCCAAGTTTATAGCAATACTTAATTGATCCATTATTTTTTCGATCCCTGAAAATGCCAAATTATGCTGTGCAGGATTTGAATTCAAAACGTACAGAATCGTAAGTAAAAATACCGTAGGTATATTTATTCGACGCTCTAACGTTTCCAGCAATACAACGACGATAAAGAGGCGGAATTTTGGAATCGCTGTCCCTCGAAATCCCTTACCTCGCAGGAAAGGGAAAGGGATAGTTTTCTTCTTTTTTTTTTCCTTTAGTACTAATGTACTTCCTGGCGCGTAGCTTAGAAGTTAGGGTGTTGCATTTGATTCCCAGATCAGGCAGTACTTTGTTTTTTTTGAACAAAGCACTTCATTTTATATAGCTTCAGTACACTCAGCTGTAAATGAGATGCAACAATACCTGGGAAATTAATTCTGTTGTAGACTGAGGGAGAGTTGTAATCGCAGCCGTTCTACGCTATGGAATCCAGATTAAACCTTAAAAATTCAGACAAACAAAACAAAAAAAGTCATAGGAAAAAAACAAGAGGTATTAAACGTGGTATAAGACCATCATATAACTTGTTTGACATGCGCATTGCGTGTTTATATCCCCCTTTCCGGTTCCTTCTCAAAACTGTTTTCAGATCACAACCATCTCACGAACCTGCGGTCGCGTGGAGCGCTTCGCGCTCAAACAGTTGCGAGAGAAGTATATCGGAAAACGTGCAGCCACAAGAACACTTTCACAATTTGTGTGTTGCTCGACAGAAACACAATAGACTGTGGCAGAGTTCCTTCATAGCGTCGGCTGGAATTTTTGTCTAAGTCATGAACGTTAAAATATTGAATATACATGTAATACCGCGATACTACATAAGGTGTTTTCAATCTGTACATGTCATGAATTGTCAACAAATGACTGACTTAATTTTTTGCTTTCATTGTCTTCGCTTAAGAAACCGAATAAAAGGATATTTTTTTTTGTTTCACGTATGTGTAATCCCATCGAATATAAATTGTGTAAAAGTCATGTTCTGTCAATTAATAAATGATTAAAAAATATCTGTTTATTATATTACTTTAATTGTTTATAATTGGATCGGATTGGCTTGATCATGTTAAGTCCACTGCAGCCGAAAACCTCAGCAT
>NW_021829008.1:2500-6954 GCF_006345805.1 Octopus sinensis | reverse complement strand
AATTTAATTCACACTTCATAATTATTGATATTGTAATCATTTTTATTTCTTTTGCCATACTGAATTATACAAAGAATTCTTTTAAATGGATTATTTGTTTATGAGAGCTGTTTTTCTATTTATTCAAATGGAAACAAGTATGTTAGTGTTTATATTGTTAATTACATATCTACATTGTTGTTGTCATAATCATTATAATTATAGTTATTGCTACAATTATTATTATTATTATTATTATTATTATTATTATTATTATTATTTTATTATATTTTATTATTATTATTATTTATTATTATTATTATTATTATTATTATTTTATTATTATTTTATTATTATTATTATTATTATTATTATTATTATTATTATTATTCTCATTGAGGTGGGGTGTGGCATGGCACAATTGTTACTGTGCCAGGCAAAATGTTTATCGGTATTTCATCTGTCTTTACTTTCTGAGTTCAAATTTGACTTACATTTTTTAAGGTCAAGTGCTGGGGTTGATATTGACTTATCTCCTACCCCAAAATTGCTGGCTTTGTTCAAAAATTTGAAACCATGATCATTATTTTTATTATCATTGTGTAAGGAAGCAAGCTGACTGAAAATTTAGCACACCGGACGAAATGCTTAGCAGTATTTTGTCTGCCGCTACGTTCTGAGTTCAAATTCAGCCGAGGTCGACTTTGCCTTTCATCTTTTCGGGGTCAATTAAATAAGTACCAGTTATGCACTGGGGTCGATGTAATCGACTTAATCCATTTGTCTGTCCTTGTTTGTCCACTCTATGTTTAGCCCCTAGTGGGCAGTAAAGAAATAGGTATTTCGTCTGCCTCTATGTTCTGATTTCCAATTCCACCGAGGTTGACTTTGCCTTTAATCCCTCTGGGGTTGATAAATTAAGTACCAGCTGAGTAATGGGTTGATGTAATTGACTTGCCCCTTCCCCAAAGTGGCTGCCCTCGTAGCAAAATTTGAAATCGTTATGTTCTAATTTCAAATTCTGTCGAGGTCAGCTTTGCCTTTCAACCTTTCGGAGTCAATAAATTAAGTACTAGTGAAACACTGGGGTCAATGTAATCAACTAGTCCCTTCTCCAGTATTTCAAACCTAGTGCTTTTAGTAGAAAGGATTATTATTATTATTATTATTATTATTATTATTATTATTATTATTATTATTATTTTTATTATTATTATTTTTATTATTATTTTTAATATTATTATTATTATTATTATTATTATTATTATTATTATTATATTATTATTATTATTATTATTATTATTATTATTATTATTACTTAGGCACAAGCTGGTTGTATTGTTTGATTCTGAGTTCAAATCTCTACAAGGTTGACTTTGCCTTTAATTCTTTCAGTTTCAATAAAATAAGTATCAGCTGCGAGCACTGGGACTGATATAATCAACTCACCCCCTCCCCAAATTTCAGGCCTTGTACTCATATCAGAAAGGATTATTATGAGTAGGGTGACTTGCTGGCAGAATCATTAGCATGCTGTACAAATCTTGGCTGCATTTCACCTGTCTGTATGTTCTGAGTTCAATTTCTGCCAAGGTTGGCTTTGCCTTTAGTCTTTTCAGGGTCAATAAAATGTGTACTAGTTCTGCACTGGGAACTGATGTAATGAACTTATCCCCTCCACCAAAAACATCAGGCCTTGTGCCTATAGTAGAAAGGATTATTGTTATTATTATTATTATTATATTATTATTATTATTATTATTATTATTTATTATTATTATTACTATCTTTAATATATGGAGTTACTCTCTCTTTCTCTTTTACTTGTTTCAGTCATTTGACTGTGGCCATGCTGGAGTACTGCCTTTAGTCAAGCAAATCGACCCTAGGACTTATTCTTTGTAAGCCTAGTACTTATTCTATCGATTTCTTTTGCCGAACCGCTAAGTTACAGAGACATAAATTCACCAGCGATGTTGGTGGGACAAACACAGACAAACAAACATATACACACATACACACACACACACACATATATATATATACATATATACAATAGGCTTCTTTCAGTTTCCATCTACCAAATCCACTCACAAGGCATTGGTCTGCCCGAAGCTAGAGTAGAAGACACTTGCACAAGGTGTCATGCAGTGGGACTGAACCCAGAACCATGTGGTTCATAAGCAAGCTACTTACCACACAGTCACTCCTACACCTATAGTTAGTTATTTTCATTATAATAATAATTATTATCATTGGATCACTTGAAGTAATATCACTAAATTTTCTTCCTCAAATTTTCCACACTGATGTAAATATGTGTGCTGATGGCAAACCAAATTCGTCTTTTGCTAGGAATTAAAAAAACAAAAACAAAAATATAAATGTGATTTTCATCATCAGCATACAAAACTATATCAGTGTAGAAAATTTGAAATAGTTCAAGTGGTCAGAAGAAATTTAACAAGGTCCTTATTATCATTATTATTATTATGATTATTATTATTATTATTATTATCATTGTTATTATTATTGCTGTTGTTATTGTCACTTTATTTTTATTATTGTTATTAATTTTATTATTATTATTTTATTATCATTATTATTTTTATTATTGTTGTTGTTGTTGTTGTTATAATTTTGATTATCATCATCATCATCATCATCATCATCATCATTATCATCATCATTACTATTACTACCTATAATTTTCAGCGCTGCAGGTTTGAAAATGCTGGATTAGAAATTCTTGAAAATAGCTGCTTGCTATGTTGCCTGATGGCGGTGTTTGTCGAAGATGGACAGTGGCCAGTCACTTGGATGACATGGCCAAAATATGGCTGCCACCATAAGCAGACTAGTATCACAGTAGCAAATCACAAATCTCTTTTTGCTGAAGGATGACATGGTGTTGGTGATGCTAATGCTAATGGTGGAAGTGGAGGCAGTGGTGATGGCGGTGGCGGTGACAGTGGCCGTGATGGCAGTGGTGGTGGTGGGTGGTGGTGGTGGTGGTGGTGGCTGAAATATGGAGGTGATGTGGTATGGCATAAAGACAGGAGATTGAGAGAAATATGTGAAGGGCAAGCTATATCACTCTCACTCTCCTCTTCTGGCTATTGATTTTTATGTGGCTGAAATGTACTGGTCAGTTTTTCTTTCTCTCACAGACTGAACTTACTACTTTGTCCAGCCACTCTGCATGCCACAGCCAAAGTTAGTGGCCACCACTACCATCCCTGCCCCCACCAAGCCTCCCCTCCACCTTCCCAAACCTCAACCCTATCTTTCTTCTTTCTCCTCTGCCTTCTACTACTCACCACCCAGTCACCCACCCACTACCATCACCATCACCACCACCACCACCACCACCACCATCACCACCACCACCACCACACCACCACCACCACCACCACCACCATATTACAACTGCTGCCCCAGCTCCACCGTTTTCCTCCACTTCCTCCTCTTCCTAGATTGCTGACCAGTGTCCAGTGAGTACAAGGGAGAGATATCAACTCACTCCCACTTTCACCATTGGTCAACACTTGAAAGAAAATTTCCTGAAATATTTATGGCAACTCATACCCATTCACCCATACACATAAATACACACAGACACATTGACACACAAACACACATTCACACAGTCACACAGATGCACATACATAGATACGCACGCACATTCACAAACATATACATACACATCCATACACTCTTACCCTATCTCTTTTAATTTCTTTCTCTCTCTCTCTCTCTCTCACTTTCTTAGTCTTTTATTTGTGTCTGTCTGTCTCTCTCCCTCTCATTCTCTTACAACACATTCACATGCTTACATACATACATACATACATACATACATACATACTTACATACATACATACATACATAAAACATAATCATTTCGATGCTGACACTTTCTTATGCATAAACAGACTCACACATATTAAGTATGTGCATACATATATACTTACATATATATATGCATATATATATACATATATATATGTGTGTGTGTATGTGTGTGTCTGTGTATGTATATACACAAAACCATTCATACATGTACACATATACATACATACACATGCACACTTTAGCATGCACAAATGAATAATTTTATGCAGATATGTCTGGATACATACAGACACACACATACATATATATACGCATAAATGTCTACAAATACATGCATTCACTTGCATATTTATGTGCATACTTTGAAGACATGCAGGCATATACATGTTAATCATGTGCACTGTAGCATATATATATATATATATATATACATATATACATATATACATATATATATATATATATATATATATATATATATATATATATTATATATACATATAATATATACGTATATATATATTACTTTACATATATATATACACAAGTATAATATATTCCTTTATATATATATATATATATTATATGTGTGTGGTTGTGTGTGTATATGTATATATATA
>NW_021829007.1:2500-5000 GCF_006345805.1 Octopus sinensis | reverse complement strand
GTGTGTATGTATGTATGTATGTATGTATGTGTGTATGTATGTATATATGTATGTGTGTATGTATAGAGTGTGAAATATGTGTGTGAATATGTTTCAAAAAATGTTCTGAATCCAATATGGCCGAAAATATAATATTTAAACTAACCGTTTCTTTTTTTTTCTTCTAGTTGTTGCCGTTGTTGTCCTCCCCATCATCACCAACATCATCCCCATCACAACCACCTCCTCCTCTGCCTCCTCCTCCGCCCTATTATTATTATTATTATTATTATTATTATTATTATTATTATCAATTCTTTGTTGTTTTCTTTTAAGAGAGTTAAAAATTTGCTGCAGAGAAATCTCGCAGTTTATTTGTCAATGATTCCTTCCACCATTTTCCCCCTTTTTTCTTTCTTTCGTTTCCCTTTTCTTTTTTTTCCTCACTTCCCTTTCACTGCCCCCCCGCCTCCTCCAACTTTCCTTACTTCATCTTCCGACTACCATAGCTTGGCATAATTCGTTAGAGCCCCGAATAAAAGAAACCTTGTCATGATGTGCTTCGTCCCTTTTACGTGCCGTATTCGAATTAATCGAAAATGCCCCCTCCCTACCACCACTGGACTCTCACTAAATAACCAACTAAGAATTTCCTCCTTGTGGAATTGAACTCAATATTGTAAGGTTCAGTAGAGTAAAATAGGGGTCCATAGGCAAAAAATGATGGTTGCGAATCCCTGGTGGAGAGTCCCTTCTGCGACTGCTTCTTAGATATTCTATAACCATCATAGAGTAATCCCAAGCCATATCGCGGTTCACCCATCGCGGCTCACCTATCGTGGTTCACCTATCGCGGTTTATTATTTAAGCTTACGTCAATTCCTCTGTGGTGTTGTTTTTCATTTATCATAAAATAAATATACACAAATTATAAAAATATATATAGTACTGTTTCTACTTCGCGGATTCTGACCTATCGCGGGAGGTTTTGGAACGTAACACCCGCGATAGTCGAGGGATTACTGTGTATAAGAACAGTCCAACAACACCTGGCAGAAACGTTAGCACGCCGGGCGAAATGCTCAGCGGTATTTCGTCTGCCGTTACGTTCTGAGTTCAAATTCCGCCGAGGTCGACTTTGCTTTTCATCCTTTCGGGGTCGATAAATTAAGTACCAGTTACGCACTGGGGTCGATGTAATCGACTTAATCCGTTTGTCTGTCCTTGTTTGACCCCTCTGTGCTTAGCCCCTTGTGGGTAGTAAAGAAATAGGTATTTCGTCTGCCGCTACGTTCTGAGTTCAAATTCCGCCGAGGTCGACTTTGCTTTTCATCCTTTCGGGGTCTATAAATAAAGTACCAGTTACGCACTGGGGTCGATGTAATCGACTTAATCCGTTTGTCTATCTTTGTTTGACCCCTCTGTGCTTAGCCCCTTGTGGGTAGTAAAGAAATAGGTATTTCGTTTGCCGTTGCGTCCTGAGTTCAAATTCCGCCGAGGTCGACTTTGCTTTTCATCCTTTCGGGGTCGATAAATAAAGTATCAGTTACGCACTGGGGTCGATGTAATCGACTTAATCCGTTTGTCTGGCCTTGTTTGTCCCCTCTATGTTTAGCCCCCTATGGGCAATAAAGAAATAAGAACAGAAAATTTTGAAGTTAAAACGATAAATAAAAACCTGCTAAATTCAATTTCTTGTTAAAGAGGTTGTTCACGACTCTTTTATTGAAGAGTTCCACAACAAAGTAACATAACCAGAAGCGTAGCCAGGTTGTAAAGTAAGGCAGAGCGAGCACATAAAAGAAGGCGCCTTGACACGTACCAAACAATTTTTAACTCATTTCTCTTATGCTACACGGAATATTTCACTAGTTATAATATATACTATTTTACTCTTTTACTTGTTTCAGTCATTTGACTGCGGCCATGCTGGAGCACTGCCCTTTAGTCGAGCAAATCGACCCCAGGACTTATTTTTTTGTAAGCCTAGTACTTAATCTATCGATCTCTTTTGCCGAACCGCTAAGTTACGGGGACGTAAACACACCAACATCTGTTGTCAAGACACACAAACACACACACACACACACACACCTATATATGTGTGTGTGTGTGTGTGCGGGTGTTTGTGTGTGTGTTTGTAGGTGTGAGTCTCCTCAGCGAAATTTGAACTCAGAACGTAAAGACGGACTCTGTTTCAATTTGGACAATTGTCGTATTTAATTCTTTAACTGACAATTCATAATCAGTTTAATACGATAGATTTAAATTCTAGAATTGTAAACATCTGCAGGCTTTGTGTATGTTCAGAAAGAATTCTATAATTTGAAGATGGATTCATGCAGGCCTTGGTAACAAGATCAAATGTCTTGGCAATCAGATTAAACAGTCTGATTGTTGGATTAAAAGTATTGGTTAGAAAGAAGAAAGGTATTAAACGCGTATTAATGGAAGAGATTAAAAAGATAACTGATGAGACAAACTATCCAGAAACAGTGGTTTATAAATATGCGCTGAGAAT
>NW_021829006.1:5000-7121 GCF_006345805.1 Octopus sinensis | reverse complement strand
GCAGATGTTTAGGTAGTAGTGGTGGTGGTGGCGATGGTAGTAGCAATGGTAGTGGTGATGGTGGTGGTGGCGGTGATGATGGTAGTGGTTGTGGAAGTGATGTTGGAAGTAGCGATAGTGATAGTGATGGTGGTGGAAACGATGGTGCTGATTGTGTTGGTGGTGGTGGTGGCAGCAGTGGTTGTTGTGGTGCTAAAAGTAGTGATAATGATGCTGGTGGTGCTGGTGAACGCGGTTGTGGTGGTGGTGAAAATGCAGGTAGTGATGGTGGTAGTATTGGTAATGGTGGATGGTAGTGGTGGTGATTGTGGTGGTGGTTGTGATGGTAGTGGTGTGGTGGTGGTTTTGGTTGTGGCAGTGGAAGTAGTGATGATGATGGTGATGGTGGTGGTGGAAATGCCGGTAGTGATGGTGGTAGTATTGGTGATGGTGGTGGTGGATGGTAGTTGTGGTGATTGTGGTGGTGGCGGTGGTTGTGGCGATAGAAGTAGTAATAATAATGCTATTGACGATGGTGCTTGTGATGGCGATGGTGATGATGATGCTGATGGTGGCGGTAGTAGTAGTAGTGGTGGTGATGATGATGCAAGTGATGGCGGTGGCGATGGTAGAAGCAGTGATGGTAGTGGTGGTGGTGGTGATTGTGGCGGAGGAAGTAGTGACGGTGATGGCGGTGGTGATGGTGGTGTGATACTAGAGATGCTGGTAGTTGAGATGATAATGATGATGACGGTGATGATGGTAATGATAGCGATGATGGTGATAATGGTGGTGGGGGTGGTGGTGTGTGTCAGCGGTAATAAATAGTGGAGACTGTGAGGTTCCTTATGGGGAGCATTATTAATGGTGGGGGCCATGGAAGGCGGCGGTGCAACGATTCATTGATCATAAGCTTAAGAAGACATTGTTGTACATGTAAACAATCAATGACGGGGAAGATGAAACACACACACACACACACACACACACACACACACACGCACACACATACACACACATAAGCATGCACACACGTATATATATATATATAATATATATATATATATATATATATATATATATATATATATTAACACACACACACGTACACCAGCACGTACGCATACACATGCATGCACATTCACTCACACACACACAAGTACGCTCATATACACACACACAAGCACGTACGTATACACACGCATACACACACACCCATACGCACGCACACATACGCACACACATACACGCAAGCACTTACGCACACACACACATACACACTAGTATTACGCATACATACACATACGCACACACATGCATACACACGCCCCCATCTGCACGCACACACGCACATACATACACACGCACATGCATACACACGCACATGCACAAAAGCATTACGTATACACGCGCATACACACACACACGCATACACACGCCCATACATACTAGCATTACGCACATACACGTACCCATATGCATGCACACACACGCAACACACGCATACGCACGCACATACATACTTGCACATATAAGCATTACGCATACACACACACACACTAGTACGCAAGCACGCACTTATACCCACGCATACACACACGCGCGCACACACACACACACGCACACACACAAGCACGCACTCACACATACAGGCACACGTACACACTGAAGAGAAGAAAGGGTGTGGTGGCTGTTAAAGTCTTGCTAACGTCAAATAACCGGCATATGTATAAAGACTCCACTTATTCAACCTCACGTACCACCATTTTACTATGTTTACGCCACTGATGCCATTGTTCTTGCTACCACCGCAACTACCACCCACACCACACCTCACCGTTCCATACGCATGCGCATTGCTCTTCCTATCACCAGTAGCAGCAGCATGGACATAAGTTTCATCATCATCATCGTCAGTGTCACCACAAACACTAATACCAATAGCTTTTACTTACAGCGTTATCTCTTGTTCTGCTGACATCGACTCCCTCTCCCTCCGCAATACACCAATGTCACGAGCCAGCGAGAGAGCCTCTGTATAAGCCACTCGACCAGCTAGAAATAGCAGTCGAATCTTCCTCACAATGTTCAGAAAAAAAAATAATATTGGATAATAATGTTATAGCAACCACAAGGTCCAGT
>NW_021829005.1:2500-6983 GCF_006345805.1 Octopus sinensis | reverse complement strand
TATACTATGAGTTTCTTTGCCCTAGGAGTCGGGAAGACACTCGGCAGAAAGAAGGAAGAAAATTTGAAAGAAGAAAAAAAAAAGTAATAATAATAATAATAATAATGATGATGGTTTCAAATTTTGGCACAAGGCCAGCAATTTCAAAGAAGGAGTTAAGTCGATTACATCGTCCCCAAGTAATCAAGTGGTATTTAATTTATCGACCCAGAAAGGACGAAAGGCTAGGTCCAACATGGCGGGATTTAATTCAGAATATAAAGAACAACGATAAATTCAGCACGACATTTCGTTTTCAGGCGTTGTAGCGAATTTTGTCAATCCAATAATAATAATATTAATAACAACAACAACTGCAACAACATCAACAAAAGCAGCAGAAATATTAATAAGAATAGTGGCTGTAAAATGACTTTTTTTTATTAATATTAATAACATCAAAACGATTATTTCAATTATCCAGAAAAGCTGAGAGTTACAGAAAGACAACACAAAAGATGAGTATATGCTTGCTATATTTTTCAATTTATATATATATATATATTTTTAATTTTTGCTGAACAAATGACACTTGAAATTAAAACTGACAAAAACGGAAAAGATTTATGCATACAAACATAATTAAAGAAAAGAAAGAAATCGAAAATACTAATGAAATAGATAACGAATATATTTGACGTGTTACGTTAAATTCGGATAAAATTCTGTCACTGATCTATCGTAATCTTTTCCTGTAGATCAAACGTAATCTCAGAACTTGCTTCTCTCACTCATTCTGGAACCATTTGAATCAGGCTCTGACAACTATCGATTCCACTCTTCCAAATGTGTTCACTAGACATCGTGTACATACAGGGAAATATTCGCCAGACAAAACTTGTACTGTATTGTATTATTAGATACTGTTTTTGTATTATGTGATATATTAAAACTATACGTGAGAACAGAGATAGTCTCGTGTGGCCATGAACCGCCAGCAAGGCGTTTTACTTGATTTAACCTTCACGCTTGAGATTTGCATTTGTAGAAAAATGTCTGCTGGAGAATGTGTGTTATGGTCTGCTTATTTGACATATAACATAATGACACATGTTTCAATGATGAGACAAGTTAACAGGTGTTACGTGTCGGCATGATGCTTCATTCTTCATGTAATTATGCATATTAAATATGCAAATCCATATATATATATATATATATATATATATATATATATAATATATATATATATTCATATAAAATAAACATTTATATCATGAATAGCGATTGCGAAACCGGTCGATATATTAAAAATTATATTAAAACCATGTAAGTGTGCGTATTTTCCTTTTTAAATTTCTTATATACATTACAATCCACCACGTGGGGATAACCGAAATCCTCTCTTCTGTTACTACCATATATATATATATATATATATATATATAAAATATACCCTCAATTGTTGAAATTATAATTCATCTCTCTCTATATAATGCCTCGGATTTTACCGAAAAAAGCATAGTTTACTGATTTTAACCCACGCTGGTGGAAAGGGGAGAGCAGAAATTCTTCGCTTGCATTTTGAGTTTGTTGGCACTGTTAGTTACGAGCAGATCTTCAGAAGCGATAGAAGCCGAAAGGGTATGCTCCCACTTCCGTGTTTTCAAATCCAAACCAGGGAGTTCTGAGCTGATGATAGAAATGTCGAGTTTGACTAATCTTGAAACGTACGTTCTCAAATAACCTTTGCACTTGATTTTTTAATGTCTCTACCCCCATATTTTCGTGAGTTGAATTGAGCAAACACTATATGAGAGAGGTTTTCTTTAAGTATTAGAAATAGTTTTAAAAAAGTTTTTTAGCTGCTATTTCTAATGAGTTCAGTATGCGGCAAAGTAATTTATTTTACTAAGCCCTTTATATAGGTATAATTTTGAATTCGCCTTAAATGGTCCCTTTGCATACTGAATACTTGGTGAAATTGATTAATTAATTAATTTTACCCTCAATTGTTGAAATTATATATATATATATATATTATATATATATATATAATATATATTGTGTGTGTGTGTGTGTGTGTGTGTGTGTGTGTGTGTGTGTGTGAAGAGAGAGAGGAGAGAGAGGGTGTGTTTGTTTGAAACTGACCAACTGGAAAGACGTTTACGACTAGGATCTCTTTTGCGTATCACATCTCTAAGCTATGAAACACTGTTTAAATGTACATGTGGAAGATTCTAACCAAAAATATTATATGTTTAGGGTTAAAAAGCAGGAGAAAGGGAGAAAGAAGTCTAATAAAAGCAAAAGAAATTAAATGTAATCTAAAACCCCAACGCTTTGATCCCTTCCTCTCGAACCTTTGTATTAGGCTTCTGTAGAACAACGTTATGGTATTTCAATGTCTGTAAATGTAGACATGTATCGCAAAAGAATTACAAAATGTGACCAATGTTTTCTGTGAGAAATATTTCTCTCTAGCGTATTAGATCAGCCATCTGCAAAAGGTTAGAGCCAAAGCAAAACAAACACCACCACTTCATTCGTAGAACAGGAAATGTCATGGATTCTGAAAACTTCAATCCAAACGAAGAACATCTGGACATATATTGCCTCAACCATACCTCAATCATGTATTTGGAGAGCAGCAGAACAGTGGCGAAGTAGTAGAGTCGCTAGGACGTTGGGTGGGATACCTCGTAGTATTCGTTCTGTCTCTCAACACTGTGAGTTCAATTTCAATCCTTTTCAAGATCAATAGAAAGATACTAATGGAAAGAAATAGAATGGCGGAAATATCTGAGGATCAAACACGAGAATCCTTGTGAAATATTTTCAGTTTTTTTCTTTCTGTTCTGACAGCAAAACCTGCGACAACACTGGTACCAAGCTGTATCAGCAAAACAGGGGGCGCTTCCCTTGGATAAAAATCGTCGGTGACTTGGACAGAGAAGTCGTGTATAATTTGATCAACTGGTAGATTTCTTCAACTATCCTGAAGTTACACGTGAGGCCCTATTCTTAGAAGGGATTCTATATCTATATCTCACCCAGTCCATTTAAACGCGGAATACGAATTTTTCATTGATATTTATCCTAAGTAAATTGCTATTCAATATTTTGTCATTCTATGAAATGTGACCTTTTGATTTCACAATATGGTACAAGGTCAGACATTTCGTGGCGTGGGGGGTCTAAGTTGATTATATTGATTTTTTAAAAAAGAAATCCAAGCTCTTTCTAGATGTGCTGGAATAAACATTCATAAGTCCTGTCTTTTACCAAGGTGCTGAGTGATTTCATTATCAATTCTAGCATTTAAGGTTATCGTAGAGCGAAAATAGAAGAAAACAGTAAAATATAGTCACGGTCTTGATTGGGTTAATATCGATTTTTATGATAGAGATTGACTGTGGTGCATTTAAGCTAGTCTGATGAACAAGTTCAATTTATGTGACACTAATAGTAAGACCAAAAACCTTGCATGACGTGGAAAATCAATTTGCAAAAAAATCTTGTCTGAGTTCCAAAAGAATGAGCAGCGAGTGAACAATCACCTGCAATATGTGTGTGTGTATGTGTGTGTGAGAGAGCGAGGGAGAGAGAGAGAGAGAGACAGAAAGTGAGAGAGAATGTGTGCATGTGTGTGTGTGTGTGTGTGTGAGAGAGAGAGAGAGAAAGAATGTGTGCATGTGTGTGTGTGTGAGAGAGAGAGAGAGAGTGTGAGACAGAGAAAGTGAGAGAGAATGTGTGCATGTGTGTGTGTGAGAGAGAGAGAGAGAGAGAGAATGTGTGCATGTGTGTGTGTGTGTAAGAGAGAGAGAGAAAGAAAGAGAGACAGAGAAAGAGAAAGAGAGACAGAGAAAGTGAGAGAGAATGTGTGCATGTGTGTGTGTGTGAGAGAGAGATAGCGAGGGAGAGAAAGAGAGACAGAGAAAGTGAGAGAGAATGTGTGCATGTGTGTGTGTGTGAGTGAGAGAGAAAGACAGACAGACAGAGACAAAAAATGAGAAAGGATGTTTGTGTGTGTGTGTGTGTTTGAGTGAAAGAGAGAGGGACAGAGACAGAGACAGAGAAAGAAAGTGAGAGAGAATGTGTGTGTGTGTGTGTGTGCGCGAGCTTGCGAAAGGGCGTTTGCATATGTGCAAGTGTAGGAATGCATTAAAATATTTTAAAAGGTTATACGTGTAAAAAAAAAAGAAGAATCATGACAATATGAAAAGCCATGTATATAAGAAATATTCATAAATACACGTTTGGAAAAGATTGCTTAGAGATTTCGAAGTTTTGCCTTTTGTCGATTTCATAACAAACTACACACACACACACACACACACACACCACACACATACATAGATATACACACAGGCACGTACGTAAGCATGCACACATGCATACGTATGATACATGTGACAAATAAAGCTACGGCCGTCACTCGCGATCGAGTAAGACTTCGTAATATAGAACATGCGTTTGCTGTTTTCGGTGTCTAGATGTCTAT